>NW_022436968.1:19842232-19894511 GCF_009761245.1 Sapajus apella | reverse complement strand
AAAAAAAAAAGAAAAAAAAAAAAAGAAAAGAATTTTAGAAGACGTGACTTTAAAAAATTATTTCATTTTTAATTGACAAAAATTTATTGTGTACAATATGATGTTCTGAAATACATATACATTGTGAAATGGCTAAATTGAGCTAATTAATGTATGCATTACCTTGCATGTTTATCGTTTTTCGTGGTGAGAACACGAAATCTACTCTCAGAGAGATTTTCAAGAATACATTGTTATTAACTGTAAGAGGTGACTTACAAATTGTGTATATATACACACACACACACACACACACACAGACACCTTAAAGAAAGCATGGTATTTATATACAATGGAATATTTATTCAGCCTTAATAAAGGAGATCCTGCCACATAGGACACCATGGGATGAACCTGGAGGACATGATATTAAGTGAAATAAGTCAGTCACAGAAGGACAAATATTGCATGATTCCACTTATATGAGGTATCTATAATAATCAAACTCACAGAACAGAGAGTGGTTGCTGCGACGGAGGAGGGAGAAATGGGGAGCTGCTGTTCAATGCATATAAAGTTTCCCTTATAATAGATGAGTAACTTCTAGAAATTTGTGAGTGGGCAACACTATGTCTTTACTTAACAATGCTGTGTTGCGCAGTTAAAGTTTTTTTTGTTTTTTTTGACACAGGGTCTTGCTCTATCACCTAAGCTGTATTGCAGTGGTGCAATCACAGCTCACAGCAGCCTCAACCTCCTGGGCCCCAGTGACCCTCCCAGCTTAGCCTCTGGAGTAGCTAGGACCACAGGCATGTGCCACCATGGCCAGCTAATTTTTGTACTTTTTATAGAGACAGAGTTTTGGCGTTGCCTAGGCTGGGCTCAAACTCCTAGCCTCAAGTGATCTGCCCATCTCAGCCTCTTAAAGTGCTGGGATTACAGGCATGAGCCACTGCACCTGGCCTTAAATATTTAAGAGGGGAGATCTCCTGTGACATGTTCTTATCACAAAAAAAAAATCTCTCCCCAAAGTTTAAACTACCCTCTGTTGAATTATACTTTGCATACTCACTTGTGACTGTCATTCTGTTTCAGGCAGAGATGCCATTTATATTTGTATATGAAACACAGAACCATTAAAAATATGGCATTATTATATACATACGGCACAAAAAACTAAAGGTATTTTGCCAGTGTTTCTGCATAAAACCATTCCTTTTTTTTTTTTTTGAGATGAGATCTTGCTCTGTCTCCCAGGCAGTGGTGTGATCACAGTTCACTGCAACCTCTATCTCCTGATTCATGTGATCTTCTCACCTCAGCCTTCTGAGTAGCTGGGACCACAGGTGGACAATACCACACCCAGCTAATGTTTTAAATTTTCTATAGAGATGAGGTCTCTCTCTGTTGCCCAGACTGGTCTTAAACTCCTGGGTTCAAGTGATCCTCCTGCCTCAGCCTCCCAAAGTGTAGGGATTCTAGGCGTGAGCCGTTGTGCCTAGTCCCAAACCCTTCCTATGTCCTCCTCAACATTCCCATTATATTGACATTTGCTTTCTTTTCAGTCAGTTTGCATATGTCAAGCAGTCAAGGACCACATATTACATATTACTATGTCTCCTATCATGTCTAACAGAGTGGCCTGCACACAACAGTTGTTTGATAAATACTTGAGGGAAGAGAAAGGGGGAAACGGAGCACATGTGTGCTAGGAAAGCCTGGAGAATCTTGTTTTAGGTTAATGAATATTGTGGGCAAGATGTTTCAACACTGTTAAGGATATTTTTTTCTTTGAAAAGATTGAATCAGTATGTTCAACAGCAACTTTTCATACATATATTAAAAGAGCAATCTTTTCAGGGACCACATGGACATAGGATAAGAGGCTGGAAAGGAAGGTGTTTCCAAAACATATCTTCCTCATTTAAAACATTAAAAAAATGATACAGTAGAAAGTTTGAATGGAAGAGATTAAAAACATACTGTTATGTAACTTGCATCAGCGAGGCAGTATAATAGAGAGATGCCAAATTTGGAACATAGGGAATAAAGACAGATTACAAAACATCTTGAGACTAAAAGGCCGTGGTCTGTGAGAATAATGTATCATGGGTTTCTCTTAAGTATAGCAATTTAAATTCTCTAGTCCTATAAATTTCCTGCTGTCATGAGAATGGGTTTTCAAGTAACAACCACCGAAGGTCCCCCCCATGTCACAGTGTGTACTCATTTATTTAGTCGTTCGTCAAATGCTTCTTGAGCATCTGCTAGTTACAGCCATTTTACGAAACACCGGGAAAGGGCAAGGAAGAATGGAGGGGGGTAAGGCGGTGTTGTGAAGGTTGGTGGGGATAATACAAAAGAGGTGATAGGCACTGTTTCTGAATATGACACTTCACTGCTGTTAATATAAACAGTTTTAGATATTCTTTCATATATGGTTAATTTTAGTTCCCTTTCAAATCAATGTATTGAAAATTTGTCTCTATATGAAACTTCAATAAGATTTTAATGAAAAATTGAACACTTATAATAAATCTAATGCTCACAATACACTATAATTCAATCTAAGAATTTTATAGCTGTAAGAGAACCCTTAGACCATGTGGTTTAACTTCACAGTTCATATTAAAATTATGTTTATTTGTTCATTCATTTTGTATTTATTTTATTATAAATGTGAACCAAATGAAAGATCAAAGGGGGCTTGGATTTGCCCATGTCCTTGGGAGGAAAGGAAAGACTGCTCTCAGCAGGAGTGCTGGCCACTGCGGCCCTTCCGCTCATCAAACAGGACAACGTCCAGTCTGTTGGCCAGGATTGCTGGGTTCAATATTATCTCTTTTTCCTAGCAGGTCTTCAATCGGTAATTTAATTAACTATTATAAGGTTCATGTTACAGTGTTATTTTAATTACAGTATCAATTCACATTTCAGGATTCATTGTTTGCCTGTTATCTTGGCAACATTAAATCTATTAATATCTCATATCTTTCATTTATATGCAGAATGCAAGTACCTGAAACTAAAATCAACAATTTGAGACCGCCTTAAAAAAATTAAACTCATATTTTTAGTATCTACTCACTATAATTCTTAATGTTGTTTTCTTTTAATTATTTAATTTTCTTAAGTAGGCTAGCTTCTGTTATTATAATATTACATCTACTCTTGATTTTATTGTATAGAGCTATCTGAATTAAGCAACAAGCCAAAGGAAACATTTAACAGTTTAATTTGAAAAGAGTAAAATAAATATATAAAGGATTTCACTGTATTCTGTAGTGCATGAAAAATGTAGCTATTCTTTTTTTTTTTTTGAGACAGAGTTTCGCTCTTGTCCCCCAGGCTGGAGTGCCATGGCACTTAGCTCACTGCAACCTCTGCCTCCCAGGTTCAAGCAATTCTCCTGCCTCAGCCTCGAGAGTAGCTGGGACTACAGGCGCATGCCACCACCCTCAGCTAATTTTCATATTTTTAGTAGAGACGGGGTTTCACCACGTTGGTCAAGATGTTCTCGATCTCCTGACCTCATGATCCACCTGCCTCGGCCTCCCAAAGTGCTGGGATTACAGGCGTGAGCCACTGCACCCGGTCACATGTAGCTATTCTTATGTAACATCTAACTCTGCCTGAGAGCTAGGCACAGCCCCCACAATCACGCTAAGATTTTCAGTCACATCATAATCTCTGCAACTGGGCAGGAAGAAGAGGATTCAGATGAACCCTTAAGTATAAATAAATGTCAGTATGGATTCAGAAAAAAAAAAAAAACACTTAGGGATAATTTGTAGTAACAAAAATAGTGGCTACCATATATCTACATGTATTGGGAACTCAATTTTTCCAATGTAGAGAGAGCAAGCAATCCGCCCAAGGTGGTGCATATAATAAGCAAGGTCTTGAGGGTAATGGCTGGGTCCTATTTATCATTTTACCCAGAAAACCTCAGAATGTAGGGCGCAATCACTGCTGGAGGGGTGCCTAAGTTTTATTTTTAATCTTAAGAGGTTGTTTCGTTTTGCCCTCTCTCTCTCTCTCTCTCTCTCTCTCTCTCTCTCTCTCTCTATATATATATATATATATATATATATATATATGTGGCGAGGGGGATTAGGATGAGGTAGTTCTTAAAATGAGAGGTTGATTGGGGGGACAGTTACAATTATTTTCATTCTAATTGATGTAGATGACTTACAGTGTTAGCTAATAGTTTTTAGAGGATTTGGTACATTTATCTGTAAAATAACCTCCCTAAGGGATAAAACTATCCTTGTGACAGATGCTTTCTCAAATCCTTATAAGTAACAATAGAGAGAGAGAGAGAGAGAGAGAGAGCGAGAGAGAGAGAGAGAGAGACTGTTACCTAACACAGCAAAATGGAAACCTTCCTGTTTTATTCTAAAAACCCCCTGAACCCAAAAAAGAAACAAACCCCTGTCTGTAGGCTGATGTTAGGTCCAGTTGGTTTGCTTGGCTTTCACCTTGGTGATTGCTTTCACCACAGGTAGAAGGCATTCTTGGCTTCAGCCCCTAAAATAAGGTTTGACAGCTGTTTGACTCCACAGAGCAGTATTACATAACAAGGCAGTTAAAGCAGCAAAAAAGAAAACCACATTGAAATGAGGCTTTGGTGAGTGGGCTCTTGGTTATACAGAATACACTTTTACCAGCATTAAAAAATAGTTAATGGCAAGGATGTATGAATGATTATCATCATGGAAATGCTATGGGTTATCCCCACATAAATTTCTGAACTGTACATGCATACATATGTATATCACAAGCAGTGACCTTCTAAGTGAGCGTCTGTGTGGGAGAGAACTAACTGCTCCTGCCACAGTCTGAATTCTCTTTGGGATGTTCTTGGAAGTCAAGTATGATTTTCCTCCCTTCTTTCTTTTCTAATTTTTATAATGTCACCCCACAGAAACATTTTTTAAATAACAGAGACTGATTTCAATGAAAAGAGTCAATTCTGAGACTTTTGACCTTATTAGCAACTCTAAATAATATGTAATACAACTCATTGTCTAAAATGAGTCCTTTCTTGAGCATAAATACTCTTTTTTAAGAACAAGTCCAAGCTGGTTTTCATTATTTTTCAGCTCCAGAGAAGGAAGAAGCTTCTATTTTTTTAAAGCAAAAAAAAAAAAAAAAAAAACCAAACAAACAGACAACAAAACCCCAAGTATCTTTAAAGCAGTTTAGATACAAGGTAGGAGTCACAATTGATCGCAGAGTCAGCACTTTCTGGTGTATAGAATTCATTCATTAAAGTCATATGTTAAAATTGAGAAACAACTGGAAGATACAACCAAAAAAAGAGAGTATTTATGAAAATTCTTGAATTGATAAAAAGCATGTATAATGAACTTGACTTAGCACTCAAATAACATTCTTAGTTGGTCAATCTGTTTTGCTGAACAAATCACAGCGTACATCTTCGGAGATATATTTAAGACCTCAGCCATTTCTAAACAGTGTACATATAATTTCTTATTTATTAGCAACCTAAATGACTTCTTTTGTGACATAAATTCATATTGGCAAAAGGATTTATTTGGGGTCATTTTCCTGATAAAAATTCTGTCAGACTGGGTTGTATATCATGCAAGAAGAAACTGAGGCCTAGAAGTCTGCATGTATTGATTAGGTTCCTAAATGAAAAATGTAGTGAAAGCTAGATACACATATGATATCTGTTTTCTATCAGGTATTTAATCTACTAAATTGCCTCTATTTCATTTTAAATCACGATATTGGCTGAAAGGTAAGGTCCTTAATATGTTTAAAGTGGAAGGAGAAAATGTTATTTAGTTTATTTGAAAATATTAGCAATTTTTACATAGCCCATATGTTTAGGAAACATAATTTTATCAAGTAATTTCTCCTTTATCCCAAAATGATCTAAAGATCACAGAAACCTATTCCTCACTATGGAAAATGCAGAGCATATTACAGGAGTTGGTATTTAGCATTTGAGTAAAATAAATACTGGTGTTAAAAATCAGAATAAATTGCAAATATGGAATGAAATTATCTAGTTCAGAGCCTGGTGCATTATAGGTGCTGAATAAATTAATAAATAAATGAAAGATCACAATTTCCGGCTTTATCACATTTTGAAACCAACTTATTCTTTTTCTAAAATAAAACCTCAATGGTATTTTTGTCTAAACTAATAATATTCATGTCTCAAGAACCACATCATAAAGTTGTCTAACTACTGGGAAGTTACTACAGAAATCTCAGTGCATCTATCTATTAAATATAACTGGGTCTCCTTATGCATGACCTCATGTTGTTTCATCTCTGAATTAGATTGCAAAGAACAGAACTTCAAGGCCTTATATCATGCTATAAATACAGGCAACATCTACATACAGCTTGAATCAACACACATATCACCTTGAAAGAAAATTCAGGAACAGTTGATAAACCACATTACACAATAATTTAAAACTACACATACACACACATACATGGTGAAAGCAAATACTCAAAAAGTGAAGAGAAGCTGCTAGTGTCAGCAGCATCAACAGTCCCATGGTAGCCATCCTCCTTCCATCATGGTCAATTCATTAACGGGAGAAAAGACAGAAACTATGGGAAATGCAAACCATCTGCTCAATCCAGATGCAATAGCACATGCCTCTTATATCCAAAGCTTTTTACCAGAAACAGAGATGAGATCTTATCCTCTCATAAAATATCCAACAGAGGTATTTAGACACATTTGTATCACAAATAACAATGCCAAAAATCATTAACTGAGACCTTTTAAACACTAGTCAAGACTTTTACCAGTGAGTATACATTGATGAAACAGAATATTAAAACAGCATTAGAGAAAAACAGGGTTGGATTTCCATTAGCTTTATTCAGCTATTCCTTAGTAAAATCAGGCTTAAAACATCTCATTCCTTAAATAGCAAGAACATTTTAGTCAAGTCATCCTAGTTTTAAAAAGACATAAGAAGATATTCCTTTAATATTATATATTTCAAGTAATGTGCATTTCTTAATTATAAAAAGCTAAAAGCAAATATTCTTACCTTGAAATTGTGAATCTTTTCATATTTTGGAATTTGCTCGTTTTCTTTCAGAGTTGCTCTTCTAACAAGTGATGTCAACTGCGAATAAGCAAAGAGTTTCAGAGGTTGCCAGATTGTCACAGACGACTTTGGAGAACCCAGTTTCATTCCCAAGGCTGCTATCAATAAATCTTGCTGACGGCCCTCTTGTTTTGATTTGTGAACTGCAGCTCTATTAGTTTTCCTCCCCGACCAAGACTCTTTGGATGGCATTTTGGAATTCACAGGGAGAGAAAGCCTATAGTGGTCTATGTCTGTCGATGAAGTCTATTCAACTAACACATGAGCATTCTGCCAGGCAGCACAGAACCCTAACCTACAGAGAGCTGCAGAGAAACACCACGGAGAGGAGGAGGAGGAGGATGAAGCACTTCTTAAACAGAGGTCGACTAAGCAGCAAATTCTTCTTTCTTCCTTTTTTTCTTAAAGGGATCTATATTCTAGCTTCCAAAAACTTGAGTCTGAACAGAAATAAAAACAGTCGATGCTAACATACAGAACACTCAGCATCTCTCTTTATCTTTTTTTAAAAGGCATGCAATTTTGACAAATGATACATTTCTAAAAGCTTTCTTCTCTATTCAAGATATTAATGTCCATTCTGAATGAAAGATGCCTACATACTGCCTGCAATCAGTTTCTAGCAACAGACACCCCGTGAAGCCCCTGGCAGAGAAGGTGGGGGAAGGGAGGGATTTGACAAGGAAGGCTGCATTAGACTGGCCACGGTAAGAAAGGAGCTAACCAATGAAAATCAAGCAACAGTATTTAAGTACTGTATTCCTCAACTCACTCTGTCTCTCTGTTTCTCCCTCCTCTCATGTAAGAGTTTCTTGCTGGCTCAAGGCAAAAAAAAAAAAAAAAAAAAGAAAAAAAAAAGAAATCAGTGGGAAGGTAATGAGAAATGAATGAGTCATGCGTTATTGCAAAATGGATTTTTTAACCTATTAAAAGCAGAGGAAAATTAACATACATACAGCATTAGGTTTTAAAAATAATGTACCACTGCCAGGTAAATTATGAAAGGCTAATCTGTATCCTTTGCTCATTATGGACTGAGGTTAGGTAACCAAAACCCAATTTTATTAAAGATGAGAAAAAACTGATAAAAGTATTTTGATGAAAAATAAAAGCAAGGTATCACACTATTTTCATGCAGAACAAGGAGCATGCATATCACATTGCTAACAGCTTGGCATGGTCGGTTTTGTCTCTATACTATGATAGTTTTGTTGTGAGCTAGACTGACATAGAAGAAACCACTATTTTAATTCCCTAGTCTCAACATTTTTTTTTTTTTTTAAATTCTGTGACCTCTGTGGAAGCTAGTTGGGAATAATTCCTTATTTGCACAGGTCCCAGTTGTAACTATTTATAGGATTCAGATTTTTTTTTGTTTGCTGGTGTAGAAACAGGGTGGCTAGGTGAGAGACTTAGCACAACAGCCGATTTAGGAGCAATACCTGTATTTTTTCACTAAGATGCTACAGGACGCTTAAATTTCCCATTTTGGTTCCCTAACTACCTCCAATCATCTGTTTCTCATGCTATAATAATTAAGTTTGACCAATTATAATGCCAATGTTACATTGTATTTAAAGCATCTAAAATTCTATGTATTTAAACAGATTCAGTATATTTGTAGTGTAAACAATTTATCTCAGATTTCATAATCTACAGGCGTTATGTTCCCAGTGGATATTCTAGTTTAATTAGAGCATGAAGTGGTTTTTAAGCTATGCTAGATATTGAAAATAACAAATGATTTTCTAAACATCCCTAAATTATTTTTGTTTACTTCAGTCTTTAGTCCCTTTTATTCTTCTAAAATTATGTCTAACAAAAGGGAAAAGTTAATTATTTACATCCATAGGAGTTTCAATTTCACAAATTTGTATACTTACTTAGATAATTCATATGAGACATAAAATGCTCCCACTGCAAAAAGAAATGCAATGGAAAAAGTTTCCTTTTCTAGCCTAAATTGCTTTTCAGATTGGACCTATTTTGTGACATGATGACTAAAAATATAAAGACCAATTGACTCTTTGACATGTACAGCCTAAAATGAAGTTTAAGCAGTTCTCAGTAGGAACCAGAAAAAGAGTGTCCAAAGGCAAGTTTAACAGTAAAATTTTTTATTCAGCAATGTTTAATATCAAATTACTAAGTTAAAGAAAACAATAACATATGTAACCAAAGTAGTATCTTTTTCCTGAGTATTTCTGATCAACATCCTATTTTATAGATCATTCCTGTTCTTCAACTATAGTTACTAAAATTCAACCAAGAATAAAAATATTCATCATGGTTACCCAGAAAATTTATAGCTGGGTAAAAGTAAGTATTTTGTCATTCAGAGGTAAGCTGTACTGTAGACTCTGCAGACTGTACTGTATTTCCTGAGTAATGTTCCATTTAGTCAAGAAATACTGGAATTAACTGCAATTTGTGCAGCTACCTAGGGCAGTAAGGAGATAGAAAACAACAGCTTCAGATGAAAATAGCATTGGCTGCTCTCAAATGGCTAAGGGTTTGGTCACTATTATGCCTTCAACATGGTAGCAACTGCATTTCCGCATTAATTTTGGTGAAGAGCTTGTAAATAACAAAAATTGATAGCTCTAATAATTCGGAACCAATATAATCAGTAGTCTGACATTCCAAACAAATGTGTATCACTCATGCTTACATAATCTAGTAGATATCTATCTACTTAGATATAGACTCTATTAATTATGGCTATCACTTATTAGTTATTGAGTACATATGTTCCAGACACCCAACAAAGCACTTTTTATATATTGAATCCCATTGAATCCACAGATAAACCCTCTGAGGGGTAAATTATCTTAATTTTACAGTTGACAGGGCTGAGGCCTACAGTTTACTTCCCAAAGTTGCACAGCTAGTAGGTGGTGGGGTTGGGCTCTTAATACTATGTTATATCCACCCAGATGAGAAAATGAGAGGAAACCATGGAGTCTTCTCTCTGATTCTCTTCAAGGTGGTTTGTCTAGTTACCTTCTTTCAATTTTGGGGAGTAGCAACAGATGGTAGAACAGAGTGGCAGTGATTATCAATGGATGTTAAGAAAAATGTAGTAACTAAGATCTTATGATCTCAAGTTTAGCATATAGTAGGAAATGCAGACCTCAAGGCTCAATTCAAACACCCCCTCCTATACATGATGACTTTGATAATCTGCACCAATCAGAAGTGATCTCATCTACTTGTGAACCTCACAATCTCCAAGACCACCATATTCTACCTCATATCAGTTATCTGTGTAGCTGTTTATTTGGAATTAGACTTTATATATAATTCTACAAACCTTGAATCTAGCATAGCAGGTTATACAATAAAGGTTCAATATATATTTGGTTAAAAAATAAAACCAAATGAAGGCAGCTATTTTTATTGGGGGGCAGTGTGGCATAATAAAGAAAATATGATTTGAAATCAGAGAAACTAAAGTTTGACTACTGACCTTGGGAGTTCTGCTTTGTGCCTTGGTTACCTCATCTACATAATAGGGATAATGCAGGTCTCACAGGTTACTGGGAAGTTTAAAGAAATGACATACAAAAGATGTAAAGACTATCTGCAGGCACTAAGTACCCAATAAATGCTAGGATTACATTTTAATCTCATCATGAGCAGTATTAGCTCAATATTAGCTGTAGCTGAGCCGATATTAGCTTTAGGTATATAGTGTAAGTATAAGATACAGGTCCCTGCCCTCAAGGAGTCTGTCATCTGCTTTAGGTCTGTACCACATAAGCATGCCTGGAAACACTACCCTTTCCATTGTGTTTTGTCCCTACCCAATTATCCACATTCTGAATCTAATTCTATTTTTTTTTTTTTTTTTTTTTTGAGATGGAGTCTCATGTCACCCAGGCTGCAGTGCAGTAGCACAATCTTGGCTCACTGCAACCTCCGCCTCTTGGGTTCAAGCGATTCTCCTGCCTCAGCTTCCTGAGTAGCTGGGATTACAGGCGCATGCCACCATGCATGGCAAATTTTTTGTATTTTTAGTAGACGTGGGGTTTCACCATGTTGGTCAGGCTGGTCTCAAATTCCTGACCTCATGTCTGCCCACCTTGGCCTGCCAAAGTGCTGGGATTACAGGCATGAGCCATACTGCGCCTGGCCTTAATCCTATTTTTTTAGTCATATAATGACATGTATGCCAGCTGAGGAAGCAGGATTAGAAGGGAAATGGAAAGTGGCAAGAAAAGGAGATACTAAGTATTGTTAAGGATCCAAGAACACTGCTTGATGCTTCCCAAGGCTGTCCTATTTATTGGTCCCACAGCCATCCTGGGAAGTATGTTGCATAATGGTCACTTTATAGATGAGGAAACTGGGGCTCAGTTTCACACAGTCAGGATGTGGAGGTCTGAGCTCAGAATCCCCATCTTTTGTCTTCACAGCCTGACAGCTCTTTCTGCTACCTTATAAGAGTAGTATATAAACATAAGGTGTTAGGCATATAGCACCTCTCATATTCTGGCCCTATAAAACAGAAGAAAATTGTTTAACTGAGGGGGAGTCTAAACTGGTTGGGTACATCCCCACAAGGTCATTCTTGATAGAAACATCACCAGTATCTAGCTTGTTATTTTGACTGGGAATCTTTGACCTGTTGTCAGACCTGATCCTGCCCATCCTTTCTTTTGAGACAAGGCCTTACTCTGTTGCCCAAACTGGAGTGCAGTGTTGTGACCACAGCTCATTGCAGCCTCAACCTCCTGGGCTCCACTGATCCTCCCACCTCAGCCTCCCGAGTAGCCGGGACTAGACGCGCATGCCACTACACTCAGATATTTTGTATTATTATTATTATTTTTTTTGTAGAGATGGAGTTTCTCCATGTTGCTCAGGCTGGTCTGGAACTCCTGGGCTCAAGTGATTCACTGGCCTCATCCTCCCGAAGTGCTGGAATTACAGGCGTGAGCCATCACATCCAGTGATCCTACCCATCCTTGACATAGATATCTATTCTGAAGGTTCATGTGAATGAGGCCTGGATAATGGGATGGGGAATAGGTAGATTCCACAATCCTCTGTTTCTGCCTTTGTCCATACCATCTGCAATACAGAGAGGAGGACTATAAAAATGGCAAGGAGGAAGTCCTAGCCAAAGCAATCAGGAAAGAGAAAGAAATAAAAGGCATCCAAATAAAAAAAGAATTCAAACTATTACTCTTCATTGATGATATGATTCTATGCTTAGGAAACCTTAAATTAGACTCTGCCAAAAGGCCACCAGAACTGATAAACTATTTTAGTAAGGTCTCAGGTTACAAAATCAATGTGCAAAAATCAGTAGCATTTTTATACACCAATAATGTCCAGGCTGAGAGTCAAATGAAGAACATAATCCCATCTGAGCACAGTGGCTCACACCTGTAATCCCAGCACTTTGGAAGGCTGAGGTGGGAGGATCACTTGAGGTCAGGAGTTTGAGACCAGCCTGGCCAACATAATGAAACCCCGTCTCTACTAAAAAAAAAAAATACAAAAATTAGCCGGGCATGGTGGTAGGTACCTGTAAACCTCAGCTACTCAAGAGGCTGAGGCAGGAGAATCACTTGAACCTGAGAGGCGGCAGTTGCAGTGACCTGAGATTGCACCACTGGACTCCAGCTTAGGCAACAGAGAGAGATTCTGTTAAAAAAAAAAAAACAAAAAAACAAAACCCCCAACCAATCAAACAAACAAAGAACAAACCAAGTAACAAAAATATAATCCCATTTAAAATAGCCATAAAGAAAATAAAAATGAAATACCTGGGGATACAGCTAACCAAGGAGGTAACAGATCTCTACAAGGAGAACTACAAAACATTGCTGAAAGAAATCAAAGATGACACAAATAAATGGAAAAACATCCCATGCTCATAGATTGGAAGAATCAATTCATAAAAATGGCCATACTGCCCAAAGCAATTTATAGATTCAACACTATTCCTATCAAATGATCAACATCATTCTTCACAGAATTAGAAAAATCTATTCTAAAATTCATATGAAACCAAAAAAGAGCCTGGCTAGACAAAGCAATCCTAAGCAAAAAGAACAAAGGTGGAGGTATCACACTACCTGACTTCAAACTAAGTTATAAGGCTATAGTAACCAACACAGCAAGGTACTGGTACCAAAACAAAACACACAGACCAATGGAAGAGAACAGAAAACCAAGAAATAAAGCCTTACACTTAAACAATCCGATATTTGACAAGCCTGAGAAAAACGAGCAATGGAGAAAGGACTCCCTAAGAAACAAGCAATGGGAAAAGGATTCAACAAAGGGTGCTGGGATAACTGGCTAGCCATATGCAGAAGAGTAAAAATTGGACCCTTTACCTTTCATCATATAGAAAAATTAACTCAACATGGATTAAAGATTTAAAGACCTCAAACTATAAAAATCCTAGAGAAGAACCTAGGAAATAACCTTTTTCACATCAACTTTGGGAAAGAATTTTTGTGTAATTCCCAAAAGCAATTGTAACAAAAACCAAAATTGACAAGTGGGCCTAATTAAATTGAAGAGTTTGTGCACAGAAAAAGAAACTATCAACAGAGTAAACAGACAGCTTACAGAGTGAGAGAAAACATTTGCAAACTATGCATCTGACAAAGGTCTAATAAACAGTCTATAACAATCTATAACAAACAAATCAACAAGCAAAAATCAAATTACCCCAGTAAAAATGGGCAAAGGATATGAACAGACACTTCTCAAAAGAAGATATGCACCGGGCGCAGTGGCTCACGCTTGTAATCCCAGCACTTTGGAAGGCAGAGGTCAGCCTGGGTGGATCACCTGAGGTCAGGAGTTCAAGACCAGCCTGACCAACAGGTGAAACCCCATCTCTATGAAAAATACAAAAAAAAAATTAACCTGGCATGGTGGCAGGCACCCATAATCCCAACTACTTGGGAGGATGAGGCAGGAGAATCACTTGAACCCAGGAGGCGGAGGCTGCAGTGAGCTGAGATCGTGCCACTGCACTGCAGCCTGGGCGACAAGAGCAAAACTCAAGAAGGAAGAAGAATAAAAGAGAAGGAGGAGGAGAAGGAGGAGAAAGAGGAGGAGGAGGAAGAAGAAGAAGAAAGAAGAAAAGAAGGAGGAGAAGAGGAGGAGGAGGAGGCAGGAGACGACGACATATAAATGACTGACAAATGTATGAAAATATGCTCATCATCACTAATCATCAGAGAAATGCAAATTGAAAGCACAATGAGATACTATTTCACACCAGTCAGGATAGTTATTAAAAAATCAGAAAACAACAGATGCTGGTGAGGCTGTGGAGAAAAGGGAACACTTATACAATGTTGGTGAGAATGTAAATTAGTTCAGCCACTGCGGAAAGCACTTTGGGGATTTCCCAAATAATTTAAACTAGAGCTATCATTCGACCCAGCAATTCCACTACTAGGCATATACCCAAAGAAAAATAGATCATTATACCAAAAAGACACATGCACTGCATGTTCATCGCAACACTATTCACAACAGCAAAGAGATGGAATCAACCCAGGTGTCCATCGATGGTGGACTAGATAAAGAAAATATGGCACATACACACCATAGAATACTATGCTGCCATTAAAAAAAAAAAAAGATATCATATCCTTTGCAGCCACATGGATAGAGCTGGAGGTCATAATCCTAAACAGATCAATGCAGTGACAGAAAACTAAATAATGCATGTTCTCACTTACATGCAGGAGCTAAACGCTAAGCAAGCACAGACGTGAACTTGGGAACAATAGATACTGTGAGCTACTGAAGGGGAAGGGTGGGATGCATCTAAGGACTACCTATTGGGCACCATGTTCACTACCTGAGTGCAGTATACCCATGTCACAAACCTGAACATGTACACGCTGTATCTACAATAAAAGTTAAGTGAAAAAATAATTAAAAATTTAAAGTACTATGTTAATACTTCAAAAAATATGATCAAATCTTCATAGCAGTTCTTTGCCATTTTACAATAAAGTGTTTAAAATATGTTCTATTTTTCTCATTTTAATAGTTTCGTGATTATAATTACAATGATAAATTTTACTCAGTGCCAACCTGAGAGCCATTTTTCACCTGTTTATGAAGAGGCATGGATTTTAGGCCACAATGTACATTGCCTATGTCACTGAAAAGAAAACGAAAGGTAAGGGGTGGGTAGAGGAGCAGTGTGAGGAATACAGGATAGAAGGTGAGATAGGTGACCTTGAAAAGGAACACATTCAACGTTTTTCAAATAAAGAAATTCCCACTGATCTTACTACCCTGTTGTTTGTCTAATAAATAAAAATCCACAAATACTGGATTTGTGCTGAACTAGCCTCTCATTTTCACCAAGTGTGGTAAAATAGGAAACTCATGGGCTCTGGGGCCAGACAAAAGTGCTAACCTTAACTCGTCATTTATTGGCTGTGGCACCTCCATGGTCAAGTAACTGATTTATTTCTGTCTTTGTTTCTTTATGTGTAAAATGGATTGAAAATACTTACGGTACAGAATTATTAAGAATCAAATAATATGTGGGAAGCATTTTTGCATTATTTCTGGCACATAAAGTAATCAATAAATGGAAGTTTCCCTCCCTTTCCTTGTGTCAAAGGACCTACATTTCCAGGATCAGAGTTAGTATAATTTGTGACTGTGATATGGATTAAAGACCTACGGCCATTGTTCTATACAACGTGAGCTCAGGTCAAATTATAACCAATAGTTTAGGGACACACTATAAGCATCACTGTTCTGCAATCTTTACCTACCTTATGTCTGGCAATTTTATCATTAAAAGAACATCTATGCTCAAACTCAGCAATCCCATCAAATCCTGCTTATAGAAAAGGGTCTTACCAATTTATTCACACCAAAGTACAAATGATCGATTACACTCTCTTTTCCACAAGTATCTAGTTTTTAGTATGGAATTGAGATTTAATCCAACGAAATAATTCTCCAACTATTGAATGTCAGGACTTATTTATAGAAAAAATGTTCTTTAGGACACTGGAAGGACCTCATGTAATGCAAATAGCTACCTCCTTTGTAACATCATGGTTAAAATCATTAGCATAATATTCCGGTTATCAAAGCTAAGTCAACAATCCATCCAAAAAGCACCACAGAGGAATAATCTAGCTGGCATGACAGCTAGATTATTTGTAACATCATGGTTAAAATCATTAGCATAATATTCCGGTTATCAAAGCTAAGTCAACAATCCATCCAAAAAGCACCACAGAGGAATAATCTAGCTGGCATGACCCTAGAGCATAATTGGGAAGGTGCTGAGTAACTGGATTAACTCTTCGGAAATATGGGTTTCTGGTTCAGGTTTAGTGAAATCCTGCAATTTCTATAAAATGTTAAAATTGAGGTACAAACAATACAGCTTTCCTGAAACCTCCAATACCAAGTTATAACATAAATATTTATGGATTCAAGCACTTTAGATACACGGATTATTCCTGCCTTCATCCCCTGAATTATAATTTGTAGCCTATTTTTTCTCCATTAGAGCCAAGAGTAGAATATATTCCAAGGTACTTAACAACATGTCAGCTTCCATTAATTAACTGACAATTACATAGCATTGTACTAGTAAATGCTTTACATGTATGATATAGTTTAGTTGTCAAAACAACCAGTAAGGTAGTTATTACAATTCTCATTTTATAGACAAGAACTGTATACTTAGACTTCAAGACTTTTAAGGATTTTATACTTAGACTTTAAAGACTTAAAGAAAGACAATTATAGATGAAGAAACAAAAGCTCAGATAAAGTATCTTGCTGAAGGTCACCTAACTAGCACATGATGAAATTAAGATCTGAACCCATGTCTATTTGACTTCAAATTGTCTCTCTCCTCTAGACTATCCTGTCTCTCATATTATCTCTGGTTAACATGCCATTTTGAAAGGTTGTCATTTGAATAAATTTCTGGAACATTTATATTCCAGTGCCTCTCAGATCACTAGGCCTTTTAGTACTGCTATACTTGAATTTATAGTAACTACCAGGTTCAACACTCAAGGAAAATGTTCAAATGCATTTTAAGTCAAACATTAGAGACTTCTGTATCAGAACTCTATAAATTCCTTAAATTATGTTAGGATAAATAAATTTTTATGTTACACAGAAAACTCTTAACATTATGCTAGGACTTAATTTTTATGCTACTGGCAGCAATCACATCATAACTCCCAACTCAGTCTTCATTACATAGCTCCTCTAGCATTAACATATCCATCTAAATAGATAACAATAAGGCACACCAGTGCATTCATCTCCGTATGCAATAAATTTAAATCACACTATACTAACATTGCCACTACCAAATGTTGTATACTCTAACATGCTCCCTGACCAACTCACATGCAGTAATATTTAAACATAAGACATCTGAAAACACAATTATCAAAAAAGGATAGTCCTTGCATTCCTCTTTCAAGAAACAATAGAAATATGAGAAATTTTCCAAGTAGCAGCTGTGAGGGAGCTTTTTCACACTACATAAAGAACACTATGCCTAAGGAGGAGGGGGCGGAATGGCACACAGTTTGGCTTCCAAGCCTTGTTCTTACTGCTATGAGCCAAGTCACTTAGCTTTTCTAAGTCTCATGGGGACTAAATGAGCTCTATGGTCTTCTCTATATTTTTAAAAGAAATTCAAAAGGAAAGAAAAGGTTCATACTCATTTAGCTCACAAGTATGTGCTGAAAGATTTGGGAATGTTTATGAGGGAAAGGCCTGCTAGCTATATCAAGTGGGTCTTCAGAAGGTAGCTGTGGCAAATTTACAATGGGTTTTTGGCAAGTACCCAATAAAGTAGGCTGAGAAATGGAGTTTGTCAGCACAAGGAGATACCTATTTCTCAAGGGGAGACTAATAATAGCAAGCTCATGAAACTGATAGGTAAATCAGAATGGCACTTGTCTGGTTTATAAGAAAATATGATATAGTTATTAATATCATAAAGTAGTGACCAACTTGCTCTTTTTGGTAGCACACTTATACTGCAAACAAAAAATAATTAGGAAGTTGGTGGGAATGGATTTGGAGCAAGTGGAGTGAGAGAAATTGAACACTAATGCGTAGAGTTAGAACAACCTTTACAATTAGGATGGCCTTGCTGATGGACTAGAATAATCAGCGTTCATTTCATGGGTCTCCCTTCACTTTAGGTCCGTGCTTGAATGGGCATAGTCAACTGCTACCTCTTTCAGTCTCCTTTTTAAATTATTTCTTTATGATTTTACATATGATTGTGCAGATATCTTAGGTGATCTTAAAGTTAATTCATAAGATACAGTCTTATTTTTTCAGTTATAAATTCTTAGAGCATGGCAGATTGTAGTCCTGATAGGTAACAATTTTATACAATAAATGAAAGAGGTCCTTATTCTGAATTATGTAACAACATGTAAATATAAACAAAATTACATAATAAGAATAAAATGTTCTAATCTAACACCATATAATATTTGGTTACCAGGAGTGATGGTTGTGTAACAACATTCTTCCTTGGCTCCTCCTAATGAAAAGCTGAAACCGGCCTTCATGAGAAGGTCCTCTTGATCTTCCCCCCAACCCCCATGAACCTGAGGGGATACTTGGAGAAATGTGTCATTACATTTTAATTTTTGTCAATTTTTACCCAATTTTTGACACCCATTACCTGCAAGACTTAAAGAAACACTATTATTCTGTTACAATAGAGAAGGTGAAATCAGAGAAGCTCTAACACTTTTTCAACAACGAGGAACTTTGGTGCAAAATTCCTGAATTGTAAACATTTTCACCTTTACAAAAAGATTTTAGATATAATATACATATAAAAATACAACTAAAAGGCAGGCTCAGATTGATATTATTAGGAGTATTTTCAGATTTTAAACTGCTATATGAGGTTATTTCAAGTTATTGTATCTCAGCAAACATTCTATACTCACTAATTTAAGGGAGGCAACCTAGTATATCAAAACAAAAGCTAAGTGTTATATTTTTAGTTTTTTCATTCCTTTAGTGACTTCTGTTGATGAGGCTAGGAAGAAGCCTAAGTGATTTGGTTATTTTTAAAAGGACCTGTTATAGACTTATTTAAACTTCAGTTAGAAAAGCTAATTTCCTTTATATGGCAAAAATGGATTACAGTTTGATTAGAATATTTCCATTGTAATTTATTTATTCATTTTAAGCCCCAATAGAGACATATATTGATTCATGATATAAAGTAGATTTTTGATGTTAAAATATACTTTTAAAAATTTGCTTTCATTTTGAAAATGGCAATAGTAGCCTGAAGAAAAAAGATTTAACTTTCATAAACAATTACCCTGGGAAGAAGTGCAAGCACGGACATAATTCACAGATGTGTTCATTGTCCACTGTATTGCTATACATTAACTTTTCTTTGCAATGACTCTGCTATACACTGCATGTTTTACAAGATAATGATGTTTGAAAAGTAAAAGTAGCCTGCTTTTGGGCATTTTCTCAAACCAACTTTTTATATCATGCCCACAGCATTTCATTTATGAAATTCCTGTTGGTTCAAAGGACCCTAATAAAATTAACAGAGAACTTACCCACTAACTTGGATGCTCTTCATATAAAAGATAGTCATTAGATTCTTTTTTTGTTTGTTTGAGATGGAGTCTTGCTCTGTCACCCAGGCTGGACGGAGTGCAGTGGTGCAATCTTGGCTCATTGCAACCTCCACCTCCTGGGTTCAAGAGATTCTCCTGCCTTAGCCTGCTGAATAGCTGGGATTACAGGCGTGCGCCACCACAACTCTCTATTTTTAGTAGAGATGGGTTTCACCATATTGGTCAGGCTGGTCTCAAACTCCTGACCTTGTGATCTCCCTGCCTCAGCCTCCCAAAGTGCTGGGATTATAGGCATGAGCCACTGCGCCCGGCCAATTAAATTCTTATTTTTATACGTACTGTGTCCCATAGTGAACCCGACATCTTAAGAGTGATTTGAGGCATCTGGACAAGGTCCACATCTGGTCAGTATGTTAGAAAGGAAGACACAGAAAGCCAGACTGCAACAAGTGGCACTTGTGAGGAAGAAGAAAAGATTACAGGATGATTTAAAATCTTTCAGTGACATTTTAATGGACTGAGAAGACTACCATGATTTCCTCCTCTACAAAAAAATAGGTTAAAGTGAGACAGTTTAAGCAACTGGAGATTTTAGGTTGATATGGTCAAATGCTACTTATGGCTATCTGACCATCAGAGACTAGTGCATTACTACCTTGTCCATTAAATGCCCCCAATAGCAACCAGCAGTGACTAGGGATGTGCACAGATCCAGGAGTGGTTCTCCCAGCTGCTCACTATGTACCTAGGCTTGTTTAATAGAAAAATGTGTTCAGTCTATTACTACTGAGTAAAACTAATGCTCCAAGGAAATATGTCAAATTTACCTTCAGGTTTAGCATATCCCTGCCAACTAGCAGGGAAAGCACAGTTTCAGGAGAACAGGCTTGGGTGCCTGAAGGGGGGCCTCAGAAAATCTCTTCCAGGCCTAAGCCTGATTCTATAACCATGTGGCATATCAAGAAGTAATCTGTGAGGTAACTAGTTTAATAATTCAGTACCAATTCTACTTTATAATAATTTTAATTACTATAGTCTTCTGTCAACCTAGCTAAAAAGAAATCCAGGCACACTTTTACACTGCCCCCAAATCGGTAGCACTTAAAAAGAGCTTTACATTCCACAAGGTGATCTGTCATATATATACTATTTCACTGTAACTTCTTACTCCTGTTTTTCAAAAAGAAAACTCACTGATGTTAATGTATTTGTTCAGGGCAGATAACCAATAAGCAAAGCAGCCAAGATGGAAACCAGGCCTCCTGACTTCACACCCTATCCTCTCTCTATTCTGCTGTGCTTGCCTGAGACCTAGGGATATAATCATTTAACAGACTGATTCTTAACCCTAAGTAAGGCTCAGCTGTCACAAAGACCCAGAATCATCAGCAAACAGAAATATTCACATGTGAAAATGACCACTCTTAATTCAGTTCTAAGCCTGACAATTGGTTTACAACATATAAAGAAGTAAAATCAGCCTTGATGATTAACTTCAGCATTACAAAAATCTTTTCCATTATTTTGATGGTAGGGATGGAGGGTGAAGTGATATGTTGATCTTATTTAGATACATGTAGTTCTTTGTCAGATAATGTATCAGGGCTTCAAAGTGAGTTATTGAGTGGCATGCCTTTTTGTTTTAGTTAATTTTGCACTGGATTTTCCTGATCCTTAAATAAAAACAAATCAACAAAACTACAACCAAACCAATGAAATGAGAGAGTAGTCTCTTGAGCAACTAATTAAACTGTTTTTAGAAATAGCTAATTGGCCGGGCGTGGTGGCTCAAGCCTGTAATCCCAGCACTTTGGGAGGCCGAGGCGGGTGGATCACGAGGTCGAGAGATCAAGACCATCCTGGTCAACATGGTGAAACCCCGACTCTACTAAAACTACAAAAAATTAGCTGGGCATGGTGGCGCGTGCCTGTAGTCCCAGCTACTCAGGAGGCTGAGGCAGGAGAATTGCCTGAACCCAGGAGGCGGAGGTTGCGGTGAGCCGAGATCGCGCCATTGCACTCCAGCCTGGGTAACAAGAGCGAAACTCCGTCACAAAAAAAAAAAAAAAAAAAAAAAAAAAAAAAAAAAAAAAAAAAAGAAATAGCTAATTAAGCTTTCCATTAAAATCCACCAAATAGACATACATAATTTACAAGGTGGGAAGCCATTCCAATCTCATGGTAAAACAATTAAATGAGTCTTAAATTTATAGAAGACACTGCAGATTGGCTAATTCAGTGAGTAATTATATAATTAGAATGCATTTTATCTTTAAAAGAATATAATGTAAAAAAACAAAAAGTTTTTGGGTGCTAGACATGTGGCCAAAGTGTAAAAAGTTTATAAAACCCACAAATTCATTAAATGAAACCACTGAAATGCTCAAAGTATATATGTACAATACTAAGTGCTCATAGCTGTCACTCAACATACATTTTATTAAGTATCTACTATATGCTAGGCACTAAGGAAACTACAGCTTCATACCAGAGACTAGGGTGCTATACTATTTTACAAGGACAAAATATTAAACAAATATATGTTTAATAAATAAATTATAATTGAGATAAGTTCTGCATGAATAATGTATTATTCCATGCTATTTTAGTCCCATAATCACATTTTCTAGCAAAAGTTGAATTTATCCATGATATCTATGACCATGCCCTCCTTTGAAACTGCTCCTTCCCTCCACGGGCTTTCTGACACTCTCATAGGTGACTTTTTCACATCTCTCCATCCCAGATTTCTCACTCTTTCCAATATGGATGTGCTTCCAAAGCCCTCTAAAGTCCAAACCGCAAGGTAGTTTGTGACCATCTGATATGGTCCTTTTATCAGAAATAATATAGACAAGGAGCTGCAGCTCATAAACTCTCCTCCTCAATCTGCCTAATCATTCCTTCCATAAAGCATTAAAAAAATTAATTGTTTTAAATTTAAAAATTTAAAATTTTTAAAATTCAACATTATCTACAGTTGAGCGGTTAAAAGCTTGGCTCTTGAGTAAAGACTATCTGTAAAAGAATCTTAGCTCCATTTAGTAGTTATGGGATCTTAAGTCTCCATTTCTTTGTTTGTAAAACTGGAATGAAGATAGTACCTATACTTCATGAGGACTGGGAGGATGAGATGAGATAATGTAGGTAGGATGCATGGCATATTAAAGTATACATATACTCCCTGTCTGTATTATTTCTGGTAAAAGGACCATATGAGGTGATCACAAACTACGCTGTGGTTTGGACTTTAGAGGGCTGTGAAAGCACATCCATATTGGAAAGAGTGAGAAATCTGGGATGGAGAGGTGTAGAAGTTACCTGTGAGAGTGTCAGAAAGCCTGTGGGAGGAGAGAGCAGCATGCAGAGAGCTCTCAAAACTCTCCAAGACTATGTGGTGATGCTGATGTTATACTGTTATCATCATTAGCATCAGGCTTATAGCCCAACACAAGGCTTGGGGCAAAGTAGATGCTATGTAAATGTTGAAAGAATGAACAAAGTTCATGGCACACTTGTAAGCCTCACTGAATTCTTCAGACTCACAGATGAGTGCCTATCTGAATGATTTCAGTCTCCTGCCCTTATATTGTCAGAATAGATTTAATACAAAAAAATGTATAAATGTTTTGTCTTTTACCTAGGTTATTCAAAAAGTAATGGCAGGTCAGAGGTGCTAAGAAGAATGGCATTTTAAATATTGTTTCTTCATTTTACAGTCAAAATATATGCAGACTATGAACTAAAAACATGTTAGAGAAAAAATTTTGATAACACAGGTATCTTAGCAACATAGCTGACTAAAGGAGACATTGAATTGAAAACATTTGTTGTGCTGAGAGAACATGTGCCACCTGAAATAAGAAGGATGCTTAGGATTCAGGAACTGTAGCTTTCTATTCCACAGAATGTTGAATCATTGTGGTTTAAACTAATCTGCAGGACCAAACAACTATTATTGGAGGAATAACATAAAGTGCCATGAAAATTTTTGGATAAATAAAAACCCTCTGCAATAAATTCCAAGAAAATATTAGAAGGAAAAGGAAATGTAGGCGGTATCCACCATTAGTAAGCCTAACATCTGATCATTTTTTCTATGAATTCAAACCCATAACTTGCTATAAAATTGCAAAATGAAGTTATTTTCGTTATTTTTAAATGCATGTCTTAATAATAAAGACATTAAAATAAGAAGTATATTGTTTAAAAAGAAAACTTGCCTAAAACCTCTCCTCCTGCAGGATCAGCTGTAGAAAGGTTTTAAAGCATATGCTTTTGTTATGTTTTTGCTGTCAAAATATCAAACCACGTCATCAGTTAAATAATGTTTCTTTGTTGGTTTAATTTTTCAAGGTCTTTGAGATACCAGATATAGAATTCAATACATTTTGTTATACCAATGATACCGATACTGTTTTTTGTTTTTGTTTTTGAGACAGAGTCTCCCTCTGTTGCCCAGGCTGAGGTGCAGTGGCACAATCTGGGCTCACTGCAACCTCCACCTCCTGGGTTCAAGCAATTCTCCTGCCTCAGCCTCCCGAGAGCTGGGACTACAGGCATGCGCCACCATGCCCAGCTGATTTTTGTATTTCTAGTAGAGATGGGAGTTTCACCATGTTGGCCAGGATAGTCTCGATCTCCTGACCTCAGATGGCCCGCCTGCCTTGGCCTCCCAAAGTGCTGATATTACAGGGGTAAGCCACTGCACTGGCCATGATACTGTTTTTAATGAAAAATACCATATTAAATTAGTTATTGTAGGCTTTTTGTTTAATTGTCTCTTCTGCTGTAGCTTACATTAAACTTAGAGTTTTATACTTCCACATTTGAAAACCTCTCCAAAAGAGAAAGTTAGGTTCACATCACATGACGTAAAAGTTTCTTCTGGGTTCCCTTTAGAGCTGGTTGTCTTGAGGAAAAGTCTTCTCTGTTGTAGCAGTAAGCTGAGCTAGTACCTTTCTAGCATTACCATTTTTTACTTGAAAGAATGAGTAAAAGAAATTTTGGTTGATCAGACTTGGGTGTTCAGCATTTCTATAAAATGAATGAAGTGCTTTGGCTATCTCAGGGAAAACAACTGACAGTCAATGATAAAATTAAAATTTTATCATTTAAAATCAAAATTAGAAAAAATTCTAACTTTTTCAGGTAAAATCTGTATCTGCCACGCTGAACTTGACAGCTTCCTACTACTTTAATGAGTCTTCTGATAAGATCAATGATGATATTAACAAATGTGACCTTTTGATACTGCAAAAAACGTGTCAACATTTGGAAGACCGACATAACTCAGTGAACCAGTTTTTTCCAAGTGACCAAAGCATGGTGTTTCAAAATCATTCACAGTTGAGAGACCCATTCGAAGTTCAACAGACCAATGGATTTCAGTGTAACTGATTAAAAAATGGATATTAATAGGGTTTCAGATTCCACATTGCAAGTAACTGTTAAAAAATTACCACTTGTCCAGTTTTGGTGGTATCAACAAAGAATAAAAAGGCTATTAAAATACTTCTCTCTTTTCCAGTTGCGTGTTTATGTGTGGCCAGATTTTCTTCATATAGTTCAACCAAAACAACCTATCACCACAGACTGAACACAGAAGCATTTAAGAGAACCCAGTTTTGTTTCCTTAAAATCAAGCCATACACTGAAGAGATTCATAGAAATGTAAAACACTGCCACTCCTCTAGATTTTTTGTTTCAAAAATTGGTTATTTAATAATATTGTTAATATGTAATTTTTATTGTTTCTTAAAGATATTTTATAAAATCTATTTTAATTTCCAGTATAGTAAATATCAATAGATATAACCCACATAACAAAAGCTCTTTAAAGTCTTCAGGAATTTTTTAAGTGTAAAGGGGTCCTGACTCCAAAAAGCTTCAGAACCACATATCTAATCTATTAGTTGTAACTTTACTGAGCAACAGAATCATACATGTGATATAGATGTGTACATAGAGAAATAAATATATTAATATAGATGTTTAGGCTGCATGTTGATTATACGGAATCAAAATTTCTGCTGATATCTCAATTTTATAGAAAGCATCATTGGTGAGAACATTGATCTGATTTAGCACTTTAATAAAAAATGATTTATCACTGCATGTTTCAGAACTTGCCCCAAACTTAAAAGTTTTATTCTACTTCATTATTTCTCATAAGTACTATCAGTAAGAACATCTTTAATTTTTTTCTTTTACAGTTATGAAATGCTAATCCGTGTTATTGATTTCTCTTCTTCAGAGAAGAAGAATATGATAAAAGTGTCAAACTGTATTAAAGACTTGAGAAGGGTTTTGTTTGCTTCTGTTTTCTTTTCCTTTTTTTAAACTTCCAAATAATAAACTCTCTACAGTAAGTGTTATATAGACTCCAGAGTATTTATTTGGAAAGCATTTTATCTTAAAAATCTTGTTTATTTGGATGGTGACTGTCAACTCAGAGGTCTTTTGTCAGTTTCAAAGAGCTAGGTATGCTTCAACTTTGACAACGAAATGCTAATAATCACTTTGAAGACTGAAATGATGAAAAGCTAAAACTGTCAAACTGAATTTAAGTCAACTGTTGAAAATGTAAAAGTGTGCTGACTTACCTAAAATGTAATAAATGCAATATGCCTTACTATATTATAAATCTTAATTAACAGATTCCATTCATATGCAAATAAATTAGGTTAATCATTTAATATGGCTCAATTATTTTAAAAATTTTAAAATTTACCTATATCTCATCCTACTAAGTATACTGATGTTTAAAATTCACATGTTCTGGCTGGGCTCAGTGGCTCACGCCTGTAATCCCAGCACTTTGGTGGGCTAAGGCAGGCAGATGGCTTGAGCCCAGAAGTTCAAGACCAGCCTGGGCAATATGGCAAAACTCCATCTCTACAAAAAAATTGGCTAGGCCTGGTGGCACATGCCTGTAGTACCAGTACTTCAGAGGCTCAGGTGGGAGGATCGCTTTAGCCCAGGAGTTCTTAAGGCTAGAGTGAGCCATGATCACATGACTGTAGTCCAGCCTGAATCGACTGACAGATGAAGACCCTGTCTCTAAATAAGTAAATAAAAATAAAATAAAATTCACTTGTTCAATTAGTGCACACTTACATGTAATTTACACAACCACTAAGACTAAATCCTTATTTATTTATTATTGTTGTTCCTATGAAAGGAACAAGACTATTTGAATTTGTACATCTGTGTGATACTTAATGAAGGGAGGACAGCACTTAACGTAAGCAACTAAGAACTAAGTTACACTACATTAAAGGATATTTTATTTTTCTATATTAAAAATTCAATATCATAGGTTTTCTTGTTCAATGAACTGGAATCTTCGTTCCTTCAACATTTGGTAAGAGTTTATATTTTAAAAAAACGAACATAAGAGTTGCAATTCTGGGGTGACATTCTTTAATGGGTCAAGGGCCCATCTGAAGCATGCTTCAACTTCCTTTGGGCAGCTCTAGAGGTACTAACTTCTCCCTTTTGGTAACCTAACTACTCCAAAGATCTACTTAGTCTTTATTCAGTTCAACATTAAAGTTTCTACAGTGATACTAAGGGGCATTGTGTAGAAGGGTCTAGTTGTCCTGTATGATTTCATTCTCGAAAACAGAGGATGCACTATATTAAGACAACCCCCTAGAATATCTTGATAACTCACCATAAATCTATCACCCCCAAAGATATTCATGTTAATTCTTATTCCTAAAAGACTGCATTAAAGATTAAAGGCGATAACTTGGTAAAGTACTTCACACAACTTCCAATATACTCGATAAATGTTAGTTATTTCTGTTATAATTCTAAGCTTTGCAATCCTTAGAAATGTACAGTAGGGAGCTAGAAGAGACTTTCAGTTTCCTAAGGCCAAAGGGAATGGTTTGATTGGCTTAAATATTTATAATCCTCATCAGCAGCAGATTTAATTAGCCATGTCTATACTTAAACCTGTATGTGTTCAGACTGTTCTACCACTTGGAATAAGTTCTCAGAAGTACAGAATCTTCAATTGGAAAAACCTCTTAAGGATTAACAAAAGAAACCATATGGGTAGAAAATTATGGCAGCTAGAAGGGACCTTGTGGTCATCTATGAAGCTGAGTCCTTCATTTTACTACTGAGGCCCAAACAGGTTATTAAGATATGCTTAAAGGAAAAATCATTAGTTAAAGTGACAGAATAGGATGGAATAGATGCCCCATTAAAAAGTTGGTTGTTTCTCTGTGTGTGAGGGAATTGCTGGATAAATAGGACATAACACTTAATAATCAAAGCTCCTTTTGAAGTATTTCTATTTAAAGAGTAAAGGTGGATCTTTATGAAAACAAATCTCAAAAAGTCAAGAATTTAAGGGAGGAAAAGAATAGCAGGAAAACAACCAGATAATGTGGATCACTCCAAGCTATGACAAAACACTTAGTATACAGGATTACAGAAATTCTTTTTAATACCAGATCAAATGTGAAAGATCCATTACTATTTAAGTACCTTGTTCTAAAGAAAAATAAATTAGCTTAAAAGTTTAAAATATTTTTGTGTGAAATCAAAAGCAAAGTGATATTAAAAACATTTATAATCAATGTCAGTATGATTTTTAAAAGTAAAACAGAAAAAACCCATCATCTTGCAGTAACACTGCTTCCAAACAAAGGCACTTTCATATTCATTAGTTGGGGAAAGGCAGTTTGGGGGGCTTTATCTGTAAGGGGACAAAGGGAATTCATTATTCACATTGAAATACGTGGTAATTAGAATGTTATAGCCACAAGATAGCAAAATAGTTCTGGTTTAAGTAACAATTTCAGCTAAGCCCCTCTGTGCATGCTGCAGATAGAAATTATGGAAATCATTTCCTCTCAAAATGCTTTGTTAATCTAGAACTGGACAACTCTAAAGTGTAGACAAGCTTGACTATGGTTACATACGAAGCTAATGTACAAACTTTCTATATTCAGCAAATTCAGAAAAACGTTTCTCTCATGTAGAAGTTTTATAATTTTGAGGATACAGACTATTCTCAGAAAAACAATTTGAACATGTTTTTAATTATCCCCGAAGGAAATTAATTTATAAATTTAAATTTTTATTAGTTATCTTTATTTATAAATATGCTGACTTTTAGAGCATTAAATATTCTGGAAACAAATGAAAATGCCATTTTGCAAGAGTAAAAAAATTCTAAACTTACAAAGACTGTTAAAATGACTATGGCCTAATCCAAACCAGAACTAACCCAACACTTTTTTACTTCTTTTTTTTTTTTTTTTAAGATTGCTTAAGGGCTGGGCTCAGTGGTTCACGCCTGTAATCCTAGCGCTTTGGGAGGTCAAGGCTGGTGGATCATTTAAACTCAGGAGTTCAAGACCAGCCTGGGAAATGTGATGAAACTCCATCTCTACTAAAAATACAAAAAATTAGCTGGGCATGGTGGTGCAGGCCTGTAGTCCCAGCTACCTGGGAGGCTGAGGCATGAGAATCACTTGAACCCGGGAGGTAGAGGTTGCAGTGACCCGAGATCAGGCCGAACTCCACTCCAGCACAGGTGACAGAGTGAGACTCCATCTCAAAAAAAAAAAAAAAAAAAAAAAAAAAATGGTCGTGGTGGCTCATGCCTGTAGTCCCTTTGGGAGGCCAAGGCAGGCAGATCATCTGAGGTCAGGGGTTCAACACCAGCCCGACCAACATGGAGAAACCCCGTCTCTACTAAAAATACAAAATCAGCTGGGTGTGGTGGTACATGCCTGCAATCCTAGCTATTTGGGAGGCTGAGGCAGGAGAATCACTTGAACCTGGGAGGTGGAGGTTGTGGTGAGCCAAAATTGTGCCACTGAACTCCAGCCTGGGCAACAAGAACAAAACTCCATCTCAAAAACAAAAATTTGCTTAAATATGACTTATTATGAAAACACAGACAGCACAGAGAAAAAGAGTACTGGTTACCAATCACTAAAGAACAAAATGTCCTGGCAAAAAGAGTTTCTCTCTCTCTACTCCAGTTTCCTCATCTTTAAAAATGGTGCAAAAAATCTTAAAATTTCTTTTTTTGTATTCTGGGTGTGAACAACAAAATTTAACTTCATGAACAGAGCCATGATGGTCTTGTTCATTACACAATGAATAAAGAATGAATAAATTTTTTAAAAATTAAGGAACTCGCTAAATTCCTACATATAAACACAAAGGAATATTATATAGTATTATATAGGCATTTAAAACATAAAACAGAAATACATATATATATATATATGTATACACACACACACACACACACACACACACACACACACACACTCTCACATGGAAAAATTGTTCATCGCCTAATGGTCAATAAAGCAAATTACAAAGTAATTTAGAAATATAGAAGAAACATTCCTTGCCCCCAACTCTGGAAGGATACACAGCAGGGTATTATTAGTTATATTACCTGTCAATGGTGTAATCTGGGGTAATTTTTATATTCTTATTGTTTCTCATAGTTTTATTATTTTTGTAAGCAATGAACATGAGTTTCTTAAAATATAAAAGTTGGCCAGGCACAGTGGCTCATGCCTTTAATCCCAGCACTTTGGGAGGCTGAGGCAGGCAGATCACAAGGTGAAGAGATTGAGACCAACCTGGCCAAGATGGTAAAACCCTGTCTCTATTAAAAATACAAAAAGCCGGGCGCGGTGGCTCAAGCCTGTAATCCCAGCACTTTGGGAGGCCAAGGCGGGTGGATCACGAGGTCAAGAGATCGAGACCATCCTGGTCAAAATGGTGAAACCCCGTCTCTACTAAAAATACAAAAATTAGCTGGGCATGGTGGCGCATGCCTGTAATCCCAGCTACTCAGGAGGCTGAGGCAGGAGAATTGCCTGAACCCAGGAGGCGGAGGTTGCAGTGAGCCGAGATCGCGCCATTGCACTCCAGCCTGGGTAACATGAGTGAAACTCCATCTCAAAAAAAAAAAAAAAATATATATATATATATATATACACACAAAAAAAATTACCCAGGTGTGGTGGTGCGTGCCTGTAGTTCCAGTTACTTGGGAGACTGAGGCAGGAGGATCACTTGAACCCAGGAGGTGGAGGTTGCAGTGAGCTGAGATCGTGCCACTGCCCTCCAGCCTGGCAACAGAGACTCTGTCTCAAAAAACAAAAACAAACAAAAACTATATAAAAGTTTACAATAATCTATGCATAGGAAGAAAGACTAAAAGGAAACTCATTAAAATGTTAACATAAAGTTGTCTTTGAATGGTGCAGCTATGAGTAAGCCTCTTCTTTTTTATGTCTTTCAAATTTTTTAATAAAGAACTTGTATTTCTTTAATATTTGGAAAAAATACAAAAAATTAGCTGGGCATGGTGGCACGTGCCTGTAGTCCCAGCTACTCGGGAGGCTGAGGCAGGAGAATTGCTTGAACCCAGGAGGTGGACGCTGCAGTGAGCTGAGATCATGCCACTGTACTCCAGCCTGGTGACAAGAGTGAGACTCCTCAAAAAAAAAAAAAAAAAAAAAAAAGTGAAGACTGCCGAATGATACGACTAAAACCTTCGACAAGTTATACTGCCCTGTAATGACTACTATACACCTCTAATTTCTTTGTTGCTCATATTTCCCCAAGAAAAACAACCTGAGAAATTTTATATTCCAAAATTGGAGTTAAGGAAGGTAGATATTTAAAGATAATTAGATGATATGCTTATAATATATAAAAAAGATTGAAAACAAAGAAAGGAGTACTTCAAATATAAGAAACTAAAAATAGGATGTCATCTGTTATGTCAACAATTTAAAATTTTTCTTGTCCTAATAGAAGTCCCTGGGAACAGGGGTATGGGTAAGATTTTCTACAAGAGGGCATCAGAAAACTTTCTGGAGTTTCTATATATTGATTGTAGGGTTGGTTATACAGATGCATACAGTTGTTAAAACTCATCAAACTGTACACAGAGCTTTGCACATTTTACTATATATAAACTAACCTTAAAAAGTTAACTTTTTAAGAATTCTTGGAAACATGGAGATATAGGCTCATTTGTAGTTTCCACATTATAAAGAAAAACAGAACTTTCTCAAGGAATGAGGACTAAGCTTTTTTCTCACTATGAACTTAGGCAGCAGCCCAAAGCCATTCTGAAGTTAATAAGCAAACTATACCAAGAACACAGATCCCTTCCTGTTGAGTGGGTGAAAGGAAGAGGGGTGTAAATCTCTTAAGAAAGTGCCAAACAATCTGCAGCTTGCATAAAAGTCCCTGTTCTTGGAGGGAAGTTTTACAGTAAAGATAACCTTTTACTAAACATTGTTAGTAAGTACAAGATGCAGCAGTGTCGATATTATCAAGGAAAATGTTTACACTGGATAGATGTAAAATCTAAGAATGCAAATGAAGCCATCAACAAACCTACACCATTTAGTGAATTTTCACTGAATGGTGTTAGAAGCTAACAAAATGGAGAATAGGGCTGATTCCTTCAAGTTACTGACAAACCACAGTGAAAATCATGCAGCATACTTTAAAAGGGACATAAAGACAAGGATAAGATAGCTGCCTATAATTTCCTCCTGAAAGAATCCAGTTATTGCAATATAATATCTTTGTTTAAGCATTTTTAACCAGTTGTAGTAACTTGAAAGAGGCCTCCAAAGAGTTAGGGACTAATTTATGAGGCTATATACAAATAATTGTTTTCATAAGTAAAGGCTTAGAGGCATGGCTATTGTTTTCCAGTCTCTGAGAGGTAGAAATACTAAGAGAAAGGAGAAATGATACCAGATAAAAAAGGAAAATATGACGGAGCAAAAAGCATAAGATGATAATTAGAGATCCAGAGCACTGGGCATGTGCCCTAATATGAGGATTTACAACTGGAAAGCAGATTCTTTTAGAACTGCCCACAAAGATAGTGTGTGAGCAACGTGGCCAAGACCAGAACCACTGCTTGATAGCCTCATCTTGCTTTGTACCCCAAATAGCGTTACTCTTCTATAAGCTACGAGAGTTGATTCCTGTTTTGAAAAGTTAGATGGATGAAGATTTTGCCACAATGATTATCTCCCCACCAAAATAAAGACTTTGAAGTAGCAGTTGTGAAAGGATTTCTAATAGCTTTCTCTCCTAACCCTCAAATTCAGTAATTTAAGTGATTTTGTTTAGTTGGCCCAGACACAGAAACCTTCCAAAACCACAGCTGGCTCGGAACATTACATGTTTGGTCTTCCGTTGGCCTGGTTCTTTGGAACTGGGGAACTGATGTTTATCTTCCATTTTCCTGTTTCCATCTGGTTTTCCTTAATGGCCTTCAATTACTCATCTATTCTGTGAGTGATAAGATGAAAGGATGGATGAAATTCACACAAATAATTTCCAGGGCCTCATTTGAGTTTTCTTAAATCATTACAGCATGGAATTCTCTGGTAAGGTGTAGATGGTCCCAATACACAATTGACAGCCATGAGCTTGGCCACTTAGCATCTTGGCTGCTTTGAACATGTCCCTAAAGAGGAGCATCTAGCCACCACCCTCACAAACTATTTCATTTCACAAAAGACAACTGTTTTCTTCCTCAGATGCTTTAATCATAGAATGAAGAATGACCCTTCCCACCTCCCAAGGACATTCTAAGGATTCTGAATTCTTTAAGGGAAAAATATATAGTAGCAAATCAAACTGAATGACTGTGTTTTTCTTTCTCCGTCTCAGGACTGATTTCTATTAGGGCCTTGGATCTGGCTGAACTCATTTTTAAAAAGTCCTTTATTTGGTCAGTCAACAACTGTTTATATAAAACTCAAGGTGTCGAGTCACAAATGAAACAATACTGGAGGACAAAAGCCTTGAAACTGGGGTAGAATGCCAGAATCTTGTTAATTGTTTATTCATTATTCTGAAAAATCAGTTTTCTTATCTACAAAAGTGTTTTCTGTGGTCTGCTGGGCTATGATAACGGCAAACTCAAATCAAAGTGAGCCCAACTTAATATTTATTTAATGCCTGGGTTAATATATATAGACAATAAAGGCAGCTTGTCTTCTGCTTTCAAGATGCCTGTTATTAAATAGGTAGAAATAATGAAACATTAAAATTTAAGTTCTTTGAGACAGGACTTAAATCTTAAACATCTTTTATTTCTTCCAGAGCCTAGCCTGTTTCCTTGCAAATAGGAGGCATACAATAAATGTTGAATTAAGTGCAATTAATTTTGATAGGAGGTTAGTTAGTTCAGGAAACTGACGAAGAAATGGCGGTAATTTTCCTGCCTTGCTCTTAACTTGTTTAAATAAGGCCGGGCGCTGTGACTTACATCTGTAATCCCAGCACTTGGGGAGGCTGAGGTGGGTAGATTACTTGAGCTCAAGAGTTTGAGACCAGCTTGGGCAACATGGAGAAACCTCATCTCTATAAAAAATACAAAAATTAGCCAGGTATCGTGGTGCACAGCCTGAGTCCCAGTTATTTGGGAGGCTAAGGCAGGAGGATCACTTGAGCCCAGGAGGTTAAGGCTGCAGTGAGCCATGTGTGCACCACCACCGCACTCCAGTTTGAGTGATAAAGTGAGACCCTGTCTCAAACAAAAAAGGGTCCAACATAACTTCTGACTATCAAGAAGAAATTGTTTATATAGATGGCTCATGAAAGACTATTTAGAAAATGAAATGTAAAGATATTAAAGGCAAAGGAGGAGAGGGTTTGTCCCAGCTCGAGTCAAGAAAACAGACTTACAGAAAATCTGAAAGATGGTAACAGGCTCAACATGGAGAGCAGGTTTAATAAAAGTTCACTGACAGGCATAGAAGCAGAAAGCTTGACTTGTCTTACATTCAGGGAAAGGAGAGTTAAAATATTGGTCTATACTAAAATGCAAATACCACAGGAAAATAATATATTTTGGTCTTAACAGTCATTAGAGAATTATTGGACAAAGGCATATGTATCCTGATTAGAAACAGAGCAATCACCGTATGATTAAAAGAGAAACTCTGCTTTCTTGATAAACCAATTAGGAGCCCTTTGCTCCTAAGATATGACAACAATCTTGTGAACTTAAAGGGCCGTTCAAGCACTCAAAAGATGGATCTTTAAGAGAAATCTGAACATGCTGTTCCTAGCAAAAGCTGGGGGATAGTACTAGGACCCAGGGATGGGCATCTGGTTGGGGACTGCTCTGATGCCAGAAAGCAATAATTCTTCATGCAATGCTTTACATTTACTAGGAAGGCCACATTATAAATTCTTTGCAATGCTGCTGCCCAACAGTGTAATAATGGTATCCATAATCCCCATTTTAGAGAATGGGGCAACTTGAGACTTAGGGAGGTTAAGGACTTGCTCAGGACCACACAGACCAATATATACTGACCCTGTAGGCTTTTTCTTTTTTTTAAACTTTACTTGATTTCTTACAGAGGCTGTTTATAGATACAAACACTATGAGAAGTTCTGTGCAGAAGTTGTAGTCTTCCTCCTAAATTACTAAACTGGCTTTTTAATGCAAATCAGTGACCCTGGGCACAACTGGCAATCTCTAAGAGCCTGTTCACCCCGGAACAACTGATCTTAACTCTGAACAAGCCACACTGGAGATTTGGGCATGTAAATTTGGGGGAGAGTGAGAAGTGGATTTTAAAAGGCAGGGCTAAGAGGGAGAAGAACAAAAAGAGGAGCACAGCTTGAGCATGCACAAGGAATGACAAAAAAGTCCCAAAAGACTGGCAAGGCACAAAATCAAGAAATCAACTGTTTTCTGCAAACTTCTTTGTGCCACGCACTCCTCTGGTATTGTTACTTTTATTCATGATTAAGTATCACCTTACCGCTGACTTCTACAATGAGATTACATGTATACAGATAACGGCCTATGTATATTTTTCAAGCAAAGGAAAAACATTTAGAAGACTTGCTTTGTGAGAGACTAAGTCAATTAACAAAGCAGACTGACCATGCACCTTTTGCTCTTCCAGGGAACAAAATCTCCTATCCTTTTGTGGAGGTATCCAAAGAATTCAAGTAGTTATGGCAGTTTTTGGCAAGGACCCATTACATTTCAACTCAAAATTTCACAAGGATTTTCGATACAATACACAATCTGGTGATCCCAAAAGAATTCTTCAAAAATGAAACTTAAATGTTAAAGAAATTCCTTAAAAATAAATTAATATGGCTGGGCACAGTGCTTCACACTTGTAATCCCAGCATTTTGGGAGGTCAAGGCGGGTAGATCGTGAGGTCAGGAGATCAAGACCATCATCCAACATGATGGAACTCCTTCTCTGCTAAAAATACAAAAATTAGCTGGGTGTAGTGGCAGATGCCTGTAATCCTAACCACTTGGGAGGCTGAGGCAGGAGAATCGCTTGAACCCAGGAGGCAGAGATTGCAATAAGCTGAGATTGCGCCACTGCACTCCAGCCTGGCAACAGAGTGAGACTCTGTCTCAAAAATAGATAGATAGATAGATAGATATGACAATGTGTCAAGCACTGCATCCATTCTAAACTTAGAGGGGAGGAAAAAATACACACAGAGACACACATAGGTTATTTAGTGTGCCAGAGTTCCATAAAATAAAAAAATTCATTTTGTACACCCTTGAGATCTCAGGCATCCTTACATGTGGGACAGGTTTAGATCTTAGACGACAAAATCCCAAAGTAAGGACATTCTGCCTAGATTCAGAGTTCTGGCTCACAGTATGGCTTCTGAAATGCAAATTATATCATTTGTTTGACAGTTTATATTATTAACAATTACATGAGACATTTTGAAAGCATGGTTTAGGGGAACTAAAATTATATTATTAAATGTAAAATTATCACAAAAACTATTGCATTCAGCCATTGGTCCAGTATCTGTTGAAGCAAACATATTGTATTCACTACTTGGAATATCAAACTATTCAAATACAGTTCCAAGATAAATAGAAAGAAGTAACTAATAATAGCTGGGCTCTTGGCCAGTCTGGACTGCTAAATTAAGCCATTGTAGAAAGGTTTCTGGCTTCTCAACTAATTGAATTTTTTCAATTCATGATTAAATAGTTTTATCTATTTCAACGTTTTAAAACGTTTATTAAATTTCTAATTGATATTTCAAGCCGAGGAAGCAACTTAAACAGTTCATGAGAAAAATGACATAGCTATCACTTGGAAAAAGATATTCTTCCCTCACAACAGGCTACCAGATCCTAGGGACAAGTAATAATCTTCAGGATTCACTCCTCATGGTAAAACCTTCATGGCCATGAAATTATCCTGCCAGCTTTTCCTAAAAGCTCAGATGCACAACTTACATCTTTAGGACTGCAACAAACAAATAAAAATGCTTGGAATTCTCCTCTTTCTATTTTAAAGCAAAGAAAGACCTTAAGAGGTTACCTGGCTCAAAATTTCCCAAAGTGGGTTTCATGAAACATTATTTATCAAAAATGTTCTTAATAATGGCATGGTGATCAAATAAGCATGAGCGCACTCTTAGAGACCCATAATCGTATTAGGTCATGAACAACACAGAGAAGGCCTATAGAAAGAATCAGACTTTTTAAAAAACTTCATTTTCATCAAACCTATTTGAGCAAAGAACCATTTATGCAGTACTTATTAAAATCCTGTGAAATTAATGTTTTGTAGAAAATGCCTTATCTTTTATGAAGAAACTGAAGTCCAGACTGGTTAGGTGATTGTCCCAAAGTCATACAATTAGTTGTAGGCTAAAAACAGACCTCACCTCTCAGGACCCCAACAGGTATTCCTTTTGGTACTATGCTGTCTTTCTTCTGCAATACCTATGCTCCTTAGAGGATCACAGGATAGAAAAACCACATCTTGGAGACCACCTAGTCCAAAGCCCTCCCATAAAGCTAGGGAAATACAGTCTTAGAAAAGTGAAGCAGTTTGCCCAAAATGACATACAAAATTCATTCTTGTAGTAGAACTAGAACATGCTCTTAATTCTAACACTAGTATCTTTCCATAACAGCATGCTAATTCCTGCAAAGCCAACACTTTTGGCCTTTGAGGTAAAGAATTCATGGACAAGAGGGGTTTTAGCTATTAAGGGCCCATTAAATATGTATTAAACCATACTTGTGTCAATAGATACTTTAAATCAGTTAAACATGATTGTCTTTACTTACAAATGTCATCCACTGTGACAGGGAATCAATGTTTCAAGCTGTTGAACAGGTCATCAACCCTGTCCTGTTGGATGACACCTGTAAATAAAATAAATCTATTTTTGAGTGAGTAGATTTTAAGCCAGCTAGATTTAAGATGCATGCGGTTTAAAGCAAAGAGTAATTTTTTAAATGATTCTTAATTATGTACTGCCACAGAGAGGTACTTCCCAGTGCCAGCAACTTCACTCTTAGTAGCTATCACTGTCCACCAGCACAAAAGAATCCAGGGAATTCAACATAGAAAGTTGCTAGAATACACAAGGAATCATGACTCCTGGAGCTACAAGGGTCTTCTAGGTATCCACCTCAGCTTACTATCTCTGTGAAAATCACTTCCACTTTGATGGGGGGACAACCAAGGCCTGGTGAAGTCAAATGACTTGCCTAATGTTAAACAGCTAAGTGTCTTTAGCTAAAGTCCATTGGTGTTGGAAAGTATGTATAGATTGCATTAGCAAAGGTTACCATTAGGCTAATGAACTTTGAAAGACTCACATGTACACATTTTTAAACATTTCACAAATGCTGACTTAGAATGTTCTAGCATATCTGCAGAGAACAGAAAGTCAGTATTAGATACTCAAATACAAGCATTACTGAAAAATGCCATAGATGGAAAATAAACCAATAGTGAGAAAATGGGAAGTAGACCACGAAAAGAACAATATTAAATACAGCAGGCATTTAGGATTTTAAGTTCTGGCTACTTCCAAACAAGATTTGTGGTTCCTAGCAAATATGGATATATAAAAAACAATTTTTATACATTTTCTACAGTTTATAATTTTAAATGTTGGTTTCTCTGTAGCCACAAAATGCCAATGTTAAGATCTGCCAAAAACTAAAATTTGAGCTGGACACAAACTTTCATTTTGTACCTAAATACTCTACGGTAATGGGAAGTTATTTGAGGACACTGCCTTGAGGTAAGATGACTGTTATAATAATAACACTGCTACCAAGCTTATATTGAGTGTCTACATGTGCCAAGTGCCCATGTAGCACTAGCTATCTCACTCCTCACAGCAACTTGACCATTATTATAATTTTACAAATAAGACAATCAAAAGCACAGACAAATCAGTTATTATAACTTGCACACAGATCTATTTGGTGATAGAATCCAAGCTCAAAACCTACTGCACTTCTTTGATTTAGCAATTGAAGGTTCTTAAAAACATAAAAATGAATTAACACAGTTCCAATTATAATATGTAAGATGACTCCAACTAAATGTCACACAATATAAAACATCAGGAAAATCTCTTACTCTTCTCTTGGAGGTAAGGAGGAGGCTGGGAACAATTTTCAAAAGTAAAATAATCTTAATGCCAAGAAGTTAAAACTTTTTATGTTGACCTGAAATATATCGCAATTAAAATATGACAACTAAATAATTTAAATTGTCTTTTAAAATTAATTGTCTTTTATAATTCAAGGAAAGTAAATCTTCCTCATTTGATTACTTAACAGATTATAAAGAGATAAATCCTCTTCCCACTCAAGAATGATTAACTCCCAAAATGTATGCATATACATACACATATATAAAATCACGCTAAGACCACAACTATTTATAAACTGAATTGTCTTTAAGGAAAACAAAAAAGTAATTTTGACAGATAATGCGACCCCCTTAATTACTTATGTAATAGTAGCTATCTTTTCTTGACCAGGAGTTATGCTTCTGTTGTCAAGCCTCTGAACTGTTTTTTACTAGGGGCCATTTTTCCAACATATTTTTAAAATGGTGAAACTGATAAAATAGAAAACAACCAGGAGTATAAAAATATACCCGACATATTTTATTAGAACAAGAATTAGCTATATGCAAACCTCAGCACCACAGAAACTAGACATTAAGAAAAATGCAGATACTTTCCAAAGCACTGTGGAGAAATTAATCTCTTCTGGCAATAATGACTTTCTTAAAAGAACCCCAAACAGAAAAAGATAAAGTGTGGTTTCATAGTAGCTTACCCTTTTCTCTGACACCCCATCCTGGCCTGTAGAATCTCTCTCATCATGTGTCTCTTTCAGGACTGGCATATGTTTTTTGTATGCTGGCTCTCTGTTTAAGGTTGTGTATCCTATGTGCTCATAAATTGGGTTTATCGTCATCTTGGCAATGTATTCTGCTGCCTTGGTTTCAATATAGAGAGTAATCAAGCCATCAGTCACCAGATCGTGGATGGACTCAAAGCGTTTCTCCCCAACAAAGTGCTTGCCATCGTAGTAGAGCCTGAAGTTTCTGGTTTGACTTCCAAATCTGCCTCAATGAAATGGGAAAGATGTTTTTAAGAAAAGTAAGCAACTGAATTCTTTCTGACAGAAAAAAAAAACAACAACTATGCTTTGTTTTGTGTGTGTCTTCTTTGTTTAAATAAGCTGTGGCTAATCTCTGAATTGTCTGGAATATATAAAATTAAACATTTGAACACAAAGAATGAATTTGCAATAACTAGGGACAACTAGTCAAAAGCATGCCTACCCTAAAAGGAAGAATTTTTTTGTTTATCTTTTTAAACCACTTTATTATGCCTGTGGGAAAAATGAGAGAAAATAAAACTTGCACCCTATTAAAACATAGTCAATATTCAATTGGTCAACTCCATAACAGATGGTATTTCTATACTAACATTTTTTCTTCAAGTTGATCAATAAGAATAGTCAATGTACTTTAGACCTCAGCAGTCATGTCTTTTAATAGGAAAGCTCCATTTAGGGCTAACCAGAATATGATGTCAGCAATCACTTACAGTAGAGCATGCCTCCTGAGTCACGCAGGGCAGGATGGCACAGAAACACACTTTTGCTACTTGTGGCCACAGGCCAAGTATTTACTATTTCCTTTTTAAACAGTCATTATTTTGTCTGCTGGTTAGGTCTGTACAAGAAATGTTTGCAATATATACGGCACAAAAGTCATAAGCTATTGGACTATAGAAATTCTGCTTTCAATTTTATGTTCTGATGATGTGTTCTAACAACTGAAGAATGGTTTACTTTTATGATAATTTCAGTTTTTTTCTTCCTGCAGCAAACCTCAGAAATGGGTCCAATTTGGCGTGATTAACATCAGTGTCCTTGTAGGAATTCAAGGCAACAAGAGCTGCCAGTGTCATGGTCTCCTGAATGTAACCCCAAGTGAGCCTAATTAAAAACTAAACAAGTCACAAAGTATATATTTAATTTCATTGTTAAAAATACACAGAACATGGATGAACTAAAATACTAAAATAAACGCTGTTTAAGTAAAGTGTTAAATGGGACTACAACCTTGTTAAAACAACAAAATTCTTTTGGTATAGGTGATATTCCAAATGGATAGGCATTAGAAACATCTTAATGTGGAAATAAAATATGGAAAGGAAATAAAATATCTTTTAAAATAATGGCCAAAGGCATGTCTGTTTCTGTGGTTCAAATTAGACTTTAATAACGATTTTATCTAGAATCCAACATACTATCCATGTTGGCCCTTTTAACATATAATTTATCCATCCTTTAGCAACAACCAAATTTTGATTTACACTTAAGTGAACTATCCATATAATTACACTTTCCTGTTCTCCATTTTCCTCTAATATTAAAGACACATTTCTCCCAAGTAAATTTTTATTATAAAGCCTAAAAAATTAGGAAGGTGAAATTTCTACACCAAAGTTAAATATAAAAGTTTTTCAGTTTAACATACTGCTTTCATAATTTCCTTTTTTCTAATATACATTATCTGCAACATGGAAAGCAACTTCACAGCTTTTATAAGACTCTTACAATGATAAACACACATAGCATTAAGCCCCTTTATATTTCAGTTGTATCAAAGACATTTCAGTGAGGGGTCAGACCATTTTACCATAAGTCCCTCCTGGGACTTATGATTTTACAGTGGGTAGTTCCAAATTCAAGCAATGGTGTCAGTCATTTAGTACTCAACAGCCTTCTGAAATCTGAGAAGTATGGGGGGCACAAAGCATGAAGGGAAGATGGCGGCATTGGGAATGGTTTCGTTGAAGGGTGGAAGCCTAGAGTTAACTTCCTACTTCTTTCCAATGGACACACCTAACTCATCCAAGAAGAGGCCTAGCTACCTGTAAGGAGCTGTGCAAAAAACCTTATTTGTCCTTTTCTCTTTCTCAACTAGTGACTTCAGTAGATCCTACCCACAATTTCTAATTCCACCTCTGCCTGTACTTCAGCTCCAGGCTTCTAATCCAATCAAACTTTCAGTCTTAAGGAAGATGATCAGATAACTAAAATAACTTATAACATGGTTTGATTAAAACTTTGCCACATAGAGGAAAAAAAAATTGCCATTTTGGAATTATAATTGATCTTTTTAAAGAAAAATTACATTATATTTTATTAAGAGAACTGCCAAACTTCCCTGGCCTACTCTGAACTACTCTCTTATTTGGGAAGTTACTTAGGAACAGCACCACAGCACAGACTATCAGAGACTTCTCCACTTTCTTTATCTGAAAGGCATAATGTGCTTTGTGGGATTAGAAGAGGAAAAAGAGGACAGAAAATCTTTGAGAAAGGTGGGAATGGATGTGTTTATTTTACATAAGAAGAGCCATAAAGGGGAAGATTCCAAATCTAAGGAAGAAGAAAGAATTCTTGAAGTTTACTGCTTGCATATTGTCATTTATTCAACAAATAGTTAACAAAACACTTTACTGTCTTTACTGGTACTTTACCGTCAAGTATTAGGTGGTTCACAATAAAGTTCCTAGTCCTTCAGTAACCCCAATGGTAAAGACATAAACATAAAACAGGTCAATACAAAGACACAAAATGCTAAATTTTAAAAAGTTCACCTTCATATTATTTTAATAACTATGTATATAGAATCTTGCTCTTATGCAGAAAGTTTCTGAAAAGTGATACACAAAACCAACGAATCCGGCGTCTCCCTCACACCATAAAAACCAAGAAACTCACTGCCTAGTAAGATCTTGGAGCACAACAGTTATGCTTACATAAGATCTCAGAGCTACTGCTTATGTCCAAGTATAAAAGCACCCTTGCAGTCTTCTCCTGCAGTCTTGAAATAGGGTTTGGGGAGGGGCAGGCAAATGTGGGTCCTATATGTTTAAGAGAAAACCTTAGGCTTTGGCATCAGACAGTTGTAAGTTTAAATCCTGGATCTGCCACTTCCTAGCTGGGTGATTTTGGGAAAATCATTCGTCAGATTCTGCATCTAAAAAATAGGAATAACATCCTCCTACCCCAGATGGCTGTGAGGATTACATGAGGATATTCAAGTCCAAGCTAAATATATACAGTAGGCACGAATGGTAGTTCCCTTCTTTTTCTCTGTTAGCTTAGGTCCCTGCAGAGAATGAGAGAATGAGTTACCAACACTAAAGTAAAACAGCAAAAATATTCAATAGATATGCATGGAAGATGGCTGAATAAATAACTGGCAACACTGCTGTACAGGAACATCTCTGCACTGATTTACTTTACAGCTAACAAGAGGCAAGGAGGAGCTCTTTGTGAAATTTTCTTCTGGATGTCTCTGAATAAGTTTATATCTACCACTTGGTTAAACAGAGTGGGAAGACAACAGAGTGCAAAGCAGGGAGGAGCAGCAAGCAAAGAAGGTCTTTCCACTGTGTCCTGGGAATGAGGTCTCTGAATTCAAAGGAGAAAGCTAAGAGAGTTACATATATTGAAAGCGGGACATACTAAGTGGACCTCGTGACAACTACTGAACTGTGGAATGCAGAGTACAGATTTGTAAAAAATGTTGATGCTAAATCATTTCCTTTGACTTTTATAGGACAATTTTCTTTTCATCTTTTCTGTATTTATTATCTGACTCTGCCCTTGCTTAATAGCTGCTAACTCCTTGGTGAACATACTTGAAGCTATATAGGCCCAACTCTCACCTAGGTAGAGTTCAACAAGATGAAAATTTATTTTCTCCAAAGTGGTACTATAGTAAACAAATAGAAAAGAAAGGCTTTTAACTGCTACTGTTGTACATAATACCGCTTTCTAGAAAGAACATTTTTCTCCGGTGATTTCAGGTTTTGGGTTTCCTGTTTTAAAAAGCTGTTTAATGCTGTGCCCAGATGCATTTAATGAACTTCAAATATATAATTCTAATGTCTTTTTAAAATAAACAAAATCCTTAATATACCATCTTTCCTACTTTTCAGCAAATGAATCATACTGACAAAAAATTCAGTCTAGAAGATAAAAATGATGAAAAAATATATAAAGAATAGCTTTCAGAATTTTACTTTACTTTTTACAAAACTAAGAATTAATTCTAATTTGAGGCCAAAGTGATTTGGAAGAATCTCCTCAAAGGAAACCTCCAAGCTAACAGATGTTTTGTGTTAACAAACAGAAAACAAAACATATACAACACACTTATCTAAGCTAACAATAAAATGTTAGAAGTATTTCCAGAAACCAACATACAAAAGCAGTTTCATTTATCATAAATATATATTTGCGTGTTGTTTACCAGAGTCAGAAAAGCTAATCTAATAGTGAAATATAAATATCTCATACATTCATCCAATCATAAGATACTCTTGGAAGAAAAGTTAAAACAGAAGTAAGAATATGATGATGCATTTAATTAAATACTAAAAAATAAATTTAGATGAATTCTATGAACTAAGGAAGGCTAAGGAAGAGAGAGCATAGTTATATACAACAGTAAAATGATCTATTATCTAAAACTTTGTTAGGCTACGATTTTTGTTTATCTTGCTATTAATTTTGGACTATGGGGAAAAGTATTAAGTTACATCAACTCATAATGATATTTCCTTGGCCAAATAAATCACTTTCAGTGAAGAAGAAATCCAATTTGCCTAACTAAACTTCTAAAGAAGCAATCTTCTGAACAGTGGAACTGATATAGTTCTGGAAGGTGGAACTGATATAGAAAGATTAACTCGAAGTCTGTTTAAGAAGCAGAGGGATATTTCCCCTGCCCTCCCCAATCCTGTCCCCATTGTTAGCCCTTCCCCACCATGGCAGAAGACTTAAGTTCTATTCTCTAGGCAGGATAAAACAGGGAGATTGTGAACTGAGGGAACACATGCAGAGGTATCATCTTGAAAACTAAGTGAAAGTTTTAAATACCCAAAATTTAAATACTAAAGAAATTGATACCTCCATTTCTCTTCACCATGAGGTTATCAGAAGGCTTGTACCTTTCTTGATAGATGAAAGATTCTACTCTTGGAAATCTGATCAACTCAACTAAAAGATTTAAGAGTAGAGACCATCATCCTATAATTGTCAGGCTTCCTCCAAGATCTCAGAACTACCAGTCAGCTTTTTAGAGTCCCATATGCTTAAGCATGATCAGTCAGCCAAGAACCACTTGACATCAGAGGAAAACTCCTCTCATGAAAGACAAAGACTATCCAAACAGAAGCAAAGCAAGTTAGAGGAGACAAAGTCATGCGTGGGGATAAAAATATGTTAAAAAAAAAACCCAAAATAAGATGTTTCCTGTTCCTATTCTTGAATAGAACTTAACCAAAAAACATTACAATGATGTAAAAAGGGAATAAATGTAGACTATGTAGAAAAAGGAATATAGCATAAATTTTAAAAAAAGAAAAAGTTGAGAAAAATTTTAAGGAACAAAAAGACAGAATGATTAAAAGAAGGAGAGAAAAGAATTAAGATAGAGAATCAATCCAGAAAGTCCAACATTTGTAGAAAGAGAGAAAAGACAAAATGGAAGGGGAAGGAATCAAAGAGATAACTCAAAAAATTTTATTATAATGGAAGAACACACATTTATACAATGGATGAAAATAGAACCCACACCAAGCACTACTCTGTGCTCACAGAGTAGTCCAGTAATTGCAAATAAATCCTCAGACTGGCAAAATTTAACAAGGCTAACAATACTAAGCACCAGCAAGGATACAGAGTAGCTAACATAACTAGTACCTGCTATATTGTTTAACACAGGGTTTTATACTATTTACTAAAGTTCAATATATGCATACCCTACAATGTATTAAACCTACTCCTAGGTAATATCCTAGACAATATGTGTGATTATATGTACCAGCATATATATACACCTGGCAGCAATGTCCATAAATGGCCAAACCTGGAAACCACATTAAGCATCCAGTAAAATAGAAAAGATTATGGGACATATACTGTGATCATGAATATTATGCATTTGAGGGATCCTATCACATAGTTTTTCCCTCTTGAAAACTGTTAATGGTTCAGACTTTAAACACAACTAGACTAGGATTTCCAGCTATGGAAAAGCAATAAGCCATATTTGTATTTGCTACTTAGTTTCTGAGGTTAATTAGCTTCTCGTCTCTAATGAAGATATTAGGCATCAGATATAATCAACTTATTAGATGAAAAAAAGAATTATCAACATAACAATAGTTACCACTTGTTGACTTTTAATGGCTAATAAGCAAAAGGCTTAAAATGTAATACAGAATGTATCTCTGTGTTTATTTTAATAATACTATCTAATATATTTAGAGTGTTATATCCTAGGCACTATGTATGTATTATCTCAAATAATCCCTCCAATGACTCTAGGAGGTATTATTCCATCCTTATTTTATAGGTAAGGAAATGAAAACTTAGGGAGATAAAGTAACTTGCCCAAAGTCATACAAAAAATGTAAGAAACAGTTTGAATCCAGGACTGACTGCAAAGGCATGTTCTGAATAATTGACCACCTATATTTATTTAAAATCACAGGGACAAAAAGATTACCAAAAGCTCCATAATTAGGCTATGTAGCTTTTAGAGCAACGTAAAAAAGAAATAATGAATATCTGTCTACTTAAGAGATCCTAAAACAAGAGTGTTAACAGAACAAAAAATGGATTTCTGAAATTTCTTATTTATGTAAAGAACTGTATCACAGAAAAGTGTTCTAACAATTTATTATTCAATGCAATTCTACTAAATAAGCCAAGTGTATGCTAACCACTACACAAGGTTTAAGGAAACCAAGATGAACAAGACTTCATTTCTGTCCTGGAGGACCTCAGTTCATTTTTAAAGACAGACAGATTTATAAAACTTACTATAGGTGGTACCTGCACTTAGGTATATTTATGGAACATGTGAAGATCTTTTCAGAAAATAAATTAATAACTATATGATCAAAAGTGCCAGGCAAAACCATATCAATGGAAACTCAAATATAACCTTGCACATAGGTACGATCTCTAAAAATCTAAACACCTGAGTCATAAACAGATTTTTTTTTTTAAGTGAACCTAAAAACCTGGCAGCAAACAGTTATTGGAGCCGTTGGCAAAATTTTGAAAGTTCTAGCAGGAAAGGTCAATCTGCAGCTTAGAGAATGACCACAATTGAGAGCATAAGCTGAGCCAAAAGCTACATAATTGTCTGAAATAAGAGCAGATGGGGAGCAAGAGGAGGGAGAAACACTCACTCAGAAGGATGACAAGAACCATAAGGCAGCTATTGTGGCCTGGGGATAACATAAAGCATTCACAGATCTGTTCTACTATACTCAAGGAAGAAAGGGCAATATGGGGGTGTTGAGGGGAGACAAATCAAAAAAACATTCAGTGCATTTAGTAAGATAAGGGTAATATAACAATAAATCAAAATATCTTTATGAGAACTTCAGAAACCAGTTAAGAAATTGCAGTACTCAGGTAAGTGCAAAGCCCAGAAGAAGTGCACTGAAAGGTAAGAAGAGTCATTTCACTTTATCCACAATAACCTCTTCTCCAACCTGGCACAGCTCAGCTCTGCTTGCAGCTTTGGGCTGATGGGAGAGAGCAGTGGGGAGAAGAGTGGAACATGCATGCAACACTGGCTTTTCAGAGGGTTTCTTGAAGAATTGTTTTTTTCTCTTGCCTCAGAGCACTCAGAGCACCAATGGAACTGGTAATGTAAGGATGGTTTGCAGCAGCAAAAGAGGTCCTATGGTGCCACAGAGAAGCCAGTGCAGCTCAGTGTGAATCCACCAAAGGTGGGAGCAAGAAGAGTGTGGAGTGTGAATATGGTGTTCCAACTTTTCAGAGAGCCACTCAAGGGACTAATGTCTCACTTGATTCAGGGGAGAGTGGGGGCAGTTTGCTGCTGTTGACCAAGAACCTGTAAAACTACCCACAGATACCAGAGGGAGCAAGAGATTAAAAGCTCCTGAAAAAGAAACCAGCAAATCTCTCTAACTGGGAAATTACACACAAAGCCCAAAGAAAACACATCCCCCCTAAAAGGTTTTAGAGGCCCCTAGAATCTCTATACAGGTTAATTGATAAAGGTTTTCTCCTCTATGAAACCAATACATAAAGGCTAGAAAAGGTGGTTATTTTTTTCAAACACACTCAGCTAAAAATAAGAATGAACTCATAAAGCATATGAAGAAACAAGGAAATAGCACAATCAATGGAACAAAATAAATCTCATGATACCAAACCCAAAGAAATGGATATCTATGAAGCATCAGAAAAAGAATTCAAAATAAACATCTAAAAGAAACTCAATGATCTACAAGACAACACAGATAAGCAACTAAACAAAATCAAGGAAAAAACTTCATGACAAAATGAAATCAACAAAGACAGAGGAACTATAGAAAAGAAATGAATAAATTCTACAGAAGAATACAATAAATAGATTAAAAAATTCATTAGAGGGGTTCAACAGCAGACTTTATAAAACAGAAGAAAGAATCAGCAAACTTAAAGACAGGTCATTTGAATTACAGACCCTGAAGAACAAAGAGGAAAATGAACTAAAAAAAAGTAAAGGAATCCCAAAGGACTTATGGGATACTATGAAGTGTTATTAATATAGGTATTAGGGGAATTCCAGAAAGAGAAAAAGCAGCAGAGTTAATTTGAAGAAATAATATCCCAAGTTTGAGGAAAGGATATAAAAATCCAAATTCAAGAAGCTTGAAGAATTCTAACCAGGATAAATAAATATGTTTGTATGTGTGTGTATGTATATAAATGAACTACACAAAAGAAAACAAGAAGGGAATAAAAGTACAACAATGGAAAAAAAATCAATGAAACAAAAATGGAGGCAGCAAGAGAAGAGAGATAACAGCTACAAGATAAGCAGAAAACAATGAACAAAATGGCAATAGTAAGTCCTCCCCATCTGTAATTAAACACAGAAGGATTAAACTCTCCAGTTAAAAGACAGAGAGTGGCTGAATGAATATAAAAGCAAAATGCGACTATACACTGTCTGACCTTAGATGTAAAAATACATAGGCCAAGAGCAAAAGGGTAGACAAAGATATTCCACGCAAATGGTAACCAAAGGAAGGTAGGTGGCCATACTTTTATCAGAAAAAATGGACTTTTACTAAGTAAAAAATTGTTACAAGAGGCAAAGAAGGACATTATATGATGATAAAAGTGTCAATTCACCAGGAAGATATAGCACATATAAATATAAGAATATAGGCCAGAATATCCCAGAAGGGAAATGATACAGATGACTTAACACTTAAGCCTGTATAAATATAAGGACATAGGCACCTAGCCAGGTGCAGTACCGTGTAACTGTAGTCCCAGCTACTCAAGAGGCTGAGGCAGAAGCATCATTTAAGCCCAGAAGTTCAAGACCAGCATGGGCAATGCAGCAAGACCATCTCAAAAAAGAAGAAGAAATACATAGATACCTATTAGAACACCCAAATATACAAAGCTAACACTGACATAATTGAAAGGAGAAATACATAGTAACACAATAGTAGGAAATTTCAATACCCAACTTTAATAATGAATAGAAAAACCAGGTAGACAATCAACAAGGAATAGGAGCAATTGTACCCCAACAGAACCTTATAGGCACATACAGAACACTCCACCAAACAGCAGAAGAATGCACATTCTTCTCACATATACACGGAATATTCTCTAGGTTAGATCGCATGTTGGGCCTCAAAACAAGTCTTAAAAAATTTAAGAAGACTGAAATCATACCAAGTATCTTTTCCGATCACAATGAAATGAAACTAGATATCAACAGCAGTAGAAAAACTAAAATATTAACAAATATGTGGAAATTAAATAATATACTCTTGAAAAAACAATGGGCAAAAAAAAAAAAGAAAAAACAATGGGTCAAAGAAGAACTCATAAGGAAAACTAGAAAATATCTTGAAACAAATGAAAATAAAAACACAACATACTTATGGGATGCAGCAAGAGCAGAACTAAGAGGCAGTTTATAGTGGTAAACACCTACATTAAAAAAGAAAGATCTCAATCAAATAACTTTATGTACCTCAAGGAACTAGGGGGAAAAAGGGACCAATAAAACCCAAAATTAGCAAAAGGAAGGTAACAGCAATGATTAGAGCAAAAATAAACAAAATAGACACTAGAAAAACAACAGAGGAAAAAAATCAATTAAACTATGAGTTTTTTTAAAAAGACCAACAAAATTGATAAGCCATTAACTAAGAAAAATATAGCAAAGCCTCAAATAAATCAGAAGTGAAACAAGAAACATTACAACTGATGCCACAAAAATAAAAAGTATGAGAAATGACTATGAATAATTATATGTCAACAAACTGGATAACCTAAAAATGAATTAATTCACATAAACATATAACCTACACCAAGACTGAATCATAAAGAAACAGAAAATCTGAACAGACCTATAACTAGCAAGGAGATCAAATCAGTAATCAACAACCTCCCAATGAAGAAAAGACCAGGACCAGATGGCTTCCGTGAAAAACTCTACCAAACATTGAGAAAAGAATAACTGCCAATCCTTCTCAAACTCTTCTAAAAACTTGAGCAGGTGTTATTATTTGAATGTTTGTATCTCCTGCAAAATTAATGTTGAAACTTAATCTCCAATGCAGTAGTATTAAGAGGTGGGGCCTTTATGAAACAATCTGGTCATGAGGGCTCTTACTTTGTAAATAGAATTAAAGCCTTTATAAAAGAGGTTTCACACGGGATTTGGCCCCTTTTCCCTTCTGTTCCTTTCACAACGTGAGAACACAGTGTTCAAATTGCCATCTTGGAAGCACAGTCTGGGCCCTCACCAGACACCAAATGTGCTAACACCATGGTCTTAGATTTACTAGATGCCAGTACTATGAGAAATAAATTTCAATTGTTTATATATTACCCAGTCTGCTGTATTTGGTTATGGTAGCACAAACAGACTAAGACAGGAAAGAATATTTCCAAACTCATTTTATGATGCTAGCATTACTGTGATACCAAAGCCACACAAAGATTACTGTAAGAAAACTATAGACCAATATGCTTGATGAATATTGAAACGAAAATCCTAAACAACTTAGTGAACCAAATTAAATCACACATTAAAAGAATTACACACAAAACATGACCAAGTGAAATTCATCCCTGGGATGAAAGAATGAGTCACCATACAAAATCAATAAATGTAATATACCACGCGGACAAGAATGAAGGGCAAAAATCACATGATCACCTCAACTGATGCAGAAAAAGTAGCTAACAAAATTCAGCACTCTTGCATGACTTTTTTGTTTGTTACAAAACCACCACTCAACAAACTAGGAATAGAAGGAAATTACCTCAGTATAACAAAGGTCATAGAGGAAAAGTTCTCACCTTTTATCAAATTTAATGCTGAAAAACTCAAAGTTCTTCCTCTAAGATCAGGAACAAGGCATGGATGGCCACTCTCACTACTTCTATTCAACCTAGTATTAGAAGTTCTTGGCAGAGCAATTAGGCAAGGAAAAGAAATTAAAAGCATCCCAACTGCAAAAGAACAAGTAAAATTACCTCTGTTCACAGATGACATCATCTTATATGTAGAAAACCTTAAAGACTCCAGAAGAAAACTATTAGAACCAATAAATGAATTTAGCAAAGCTGCAGGATACAAAAATCAACACTGAAAAATCAGCTATATTTCTACTTAGTAACAATGAACAATCCAAAGAAAACAATTTCACTTACAAGAGCATCAAAAAGAATAAACTTAACATGCAAAAGACCTGTATACTGAAAACTACAAAACATTACTGAAATTGAAGAAGACACAAATAAATGGAAACACATTTATATTTATAGGTTAGAGGACTTAATATTGTTAAAATGTCCATACTAAGGCCGGGCGCGGTGGCTCAAGCCTGTAATCCCAGCACTTTGGGAGGCTGAGGCGGGTGGATCACGAGGTCAAGAGATCGAGACCATCCTGGTCAACATGGTGAAACCCCGTCTCTACTAAAAATACAAAAAATTAGCTGGGCATGGTGGTGCGTGCCTGTAATCCCAGCTACTCAGGAGGCTGAGGCAGGAGAATTGCCTGAACCCAGGAGGCGGAGGTTGCGGTGAGCCGAGATCGTGCCATTGCACTCCAGCCTGGGTAACAT
>NW_022436968.1:19630891-19842132 GCF_009761245.1 Sapajus apella | reverse complement strand
AAAAAAAAAAAAAAAAAAAAAAAAAAAAAAAAAAAAAAAATGTCCATACTATCCAAAGCAATCTATAGACTCAAAGCAATCCCTACTAAAACTTCCATAGAATTTTTGCAGAAGTAGAAAAAGATCCTGAAATTCATATGAAATCACAAAAGACCACAAACGGCCCAAACGATCTTGAGAAAGACAAACAAGGATGGAGGCCTCAAATGTCTTCATTTCAAAGTATGTAACAAAGCTACAGTAATCAAAACTGTATGGTTTTGGACACAGACCAATGAAAGAGAAAAGAGAACCCAGATATAAACTCTCCTGTGTATGGTCAAATGATCTTTAACAAGAGTACCAAGACTACACAACAGGAAAAGGATAGTCTCTTTAAAAAACAGTGTTGGGAAATCTAGATATCTATATGCAAAAGAATCATTTGTATACCATGTACAAACATCAACTCAGGATTAAAACATTTAGGATTAAAGACCTAAATGAAGACCTGAAACTATAGAACTCCTAGAGGAAAACATAGGGGAAAAGTTTCAAGACATTGGAATGGGTAATTTCTTGGATATGACACCAAAAGCACAAGTAACAAAAGCAAAAAAACAGACAAATGGCACTATAGCACAGAAAACTTCTGCACAGTGAAGGAAACAATCGACAGAGTGAAAAGATAACCTAAGGAATGGGAGGAAATATTTGTAAACCATATTATCAGATATGAGACTAATATCTAGAATATATAAAATATATAAAAAACTCCTGTAACTCAATAACCAAAAAGTAGTAATAACCCAATTAAAAACTGGCCAAAGGAACAGACATTTCTCCAAGGAAGATATACAAATTACCAACAAGCATATGAAAAGAGGTTCAACATCACTAATCATCAGGGAAATGCAAATCAAAACCATAATGAGCTATCACTTCATGCCCATTAAAATGGCCAAAACCAAAAAAAAACAGAAAATAACAAATATTGGTGAGGATGTAGAGAAAATGGAACGCCCATGCACAGTTGCTGAGGCTATAAAATGGTGAAAAAACGCTATGAAAAACAGTATGGAGGTTCCTCAAAAAATTAAAAATAGAACTATTATATGACCCAGCAATCCAACTTCCGCGTATCTATTCAAAAGGATGGAAAACAGGATCTCGAAGATACTTGCACACCAAATTCACTGCAGCATTGTTCACAACAGCCAAGATGTGAAAGCAACCAAAACGTCCATGGATGGATAAGTGGATAAAGAAAATGTGGTACAGCAGTCTACCTTATCCATGGTTTCATTTTCCGTGGTTTCAGTTACCTACGGTCAAACATGGTCTGAAAATACTGAATGGAAAATCTCAGAAATAAATAATTCATATGTCTTATATTGTGCGCCATTCTAAATAGCATGAGGAAATCTTGCCCCTTCACTCTCTGTCTCTCCCAGGACATGAACTATCCCTTTATCCAGCATATCCATGTTGTATAACCTACCTACCCATTAGTCACTTAGTAGCTCATTATTAGCTGTAAAAAACATAGTGTAGCTCCCGCCCCCAGCCCCGCGCCTCCCGTCCGGCGTCTCCCGCCCGGCGTCTCCCGCCTCTAGCGGGCTGAGCTTCTAGGAGCAGAGGCCGAAAGTACCGGGGACGCCGAAGATGCGCCCTCCGGCGGGAGCGGACGCGCATGCGTGCGTGCCGGGCCACTCCGAGTTCCCCCGGCTGCCCGCGCCGGGCCAGGCCTACCATGTCCTGCTCTCTACCTGTGAGTTCTTCCCCTGCATTTACTTCAGTCTGCCGCGACTTCTCCCCGCCCTTCTCCGTAAGGTAAATACGTGAAGGAAATACTTCCTATTAAAGGTAAAAGAAGATGAATTTGAGCGAATAAACGGGTAGTTGCTATCGTCTTCAGCCAAAGCCCTCTGGCTGCTGAACAGTATATATAGTTCTCTGGTGTCAAGGCCTGTTTTCCATAAGCTTTCTGATTATGGATCTCTGCAAGTCGGTCCTTAGGTCAGAAGACCTGCAAAAACAATGCCGGATGATTCCCTAACTCGATTGAAAACGTAGGAAGAGATGAAGAAAAACTAACCTGAAGAACTGTGTGGTTTATCTGCAAAGAGTTCTGGACTAAAAGCCAACGATGCAGTTAGTATGAGTTAATGTGTTTGTTGTGACTCTCCTCTGCCATTGCTGCTTCCTCCTAAGGTAATGTGTTCCGATGCCTGGTAGCACTATTTTATAGAGGCAGCCAATAGTGAAATAGTGATCCAATTATTATCTTTACTGGTCAGACCGTCTCTGAAGTGCTGTGTTCAGCATTTAAGGAAGACCTCAATCAAGTTGAAATTAGTTTAGAGAAGTGCAAAATGATGAAGAGAACTCAAAAACAGGGCAAGTGAAGAAGTATTGATTAAACCTTCCAGGACTAACCAGAAGAGAGAAATCTACTGGACTATCTCCAAATATGAAGTGACCTATCATGTGAAGTGGATTTATGTGATGCAAACTTCAGGGAACAGACTTAAGATCCTGAAAGGAAGATGTCCTTGTAGCAATACCTAAAGAATTGCCTACTTTAGCATTGTGAATACCTCAACCACAGGATTTTGCTTCAGGAGATTCTGAATGCTCACTTAATAGGGACTTGGTACCACACATCAACAGAAGAATTAGTTGATGGTTTTGTTAAAGGTATTTCCAGTCTTGTGTCCTGGACTTCATAGAATTTAGTTGAAACAAGACAAATTCATCACAAAAATAAATAATGCAAGGAGGCCACGTGATAATGAAAGTGCTAAGAAGTGCTAGGAATTCACATGACAGATTATTCCCATCACAGTTCCAGAGGCTTAAGGGAGAAGAAAGGAATTGAAAATATACTGGCTAGAACTGCCCTATCCATTAGGGTAGCCACCAGTTAAATATGCCTATTGACATTTGAAATGTGGCTTGTCCAAACAGACATGCAATGAGTTCAAAATGTACATCAGATTTCAAAGACTTAGAAAACAAATGTAAAATATTGTAATTCTTATGTTGATTGCATGTTGAAATAATATATAATAGATCAAATAAAATATGTTAAAATCAAAAAAAAAAATAGTGTACACACACACACACACACACACACACGGTTTAGTACTATCCACAGTTTCAGGCATCCACTGGGGTCTTGAATGCAGATAAGAGGGGACTACTCTGTGTGTGTGTATGCACACACACACACACACACACACACACACACAATGAAGGATTATTCAGCTTTAAAAATGAAGGAAATCCTTTCATATGAGAAAACAAGGATGAACCATGAAGACATTAAATTAAATTAGCCAATCATAAAAAGAATCCACTTATACAGATATCTAGAGTAGTCAAAATCATGCAAACAGAAAGTAGGATGGCGGCTGCTATGGAGTAGGAGGAAGGGGGAAATGGGGAATTGTTCAATGGGTATAGAGTTTCAGTCACACAAGAGGAAAAAGTTCTGGAGATCTGTTGTACAACAATGTGCATGGAGTTAACAATACTGTAATTGCACTTAAAAATTGTTAAGTTAAAAAAATAAATAAGCAAGTTCAGAAAAATGCGTATAGATTAGGAGAACGAAAAGGACAATCCATTGAGACAAATTAATAGCTGCCCTTGCCTCTATAAATCAAAACACATCTCTTTACACAAGAGAAGAGAAGTCATTACCCTTAATCCAAATACTGAATGGGCCATCTGAAAAAGTATGCTATTCATCGCAAAGTAGGTTTCTGAAATCTCAATGCCTTCAGATTCTATTATTAGTATTAACTATATATACAGAAAGTTTCCATTTTCTCCTCAGCTGAACTCACAAACAATTGTTCACAGAGCAGAGTTGAAGGTTTTTCAACAGCTTCAGCGAGCAGAGGAGAGAAGTGAATGTGATTAAAATCAAGACATTGAAACATTTCTGATAAAACAGGAAAATGACTTCAGACCAATTAATTAAGAACACCCAAAACACCTATACTGGACTCTAAATCCACATCTGTGTATGCTTAGGTGACATTTATAAAGTTCTTACTAGTTTCAGGCTTCAATTGTTTTAATTATAAATGTTGGAAAATGAGAAGTCACAAAGGCCAAATCTAAAATTAAAAAAAAAATACTCCTTTATATATGAGATCTACACATGTTCATTACAAGCACCAGTATAGTATAAAGAGCAGGTTTGTATTCCTGAGATAGAACTGGATACTGTTATATAACTCATTAACTTCTCTCTGTATTAGATATGCTAAAGATGAAGCTTTACAAACCTCTTTGCTTCACATCTTTATCTGTATTCTCCTCCCTCTTCTTAAATCAAGTTCCTATTTTATTTCATACCGTTTTCAAGGCATTTTACCAGCCTGTCACCTCTTCCTAAGCTTTGTTAATTTCTTAAAAACTAAATACAATTAAATCACAGTTGTCTAAAAAGTATATGGTAACATTTGGCTGGGATAGAGAGGACATTGTAATTACGTAGGTTAACTATATGAATTAATATATATCTTTCAATAAAAGTATTTTGGTAACCAATACATGTAGCTGTGCTGAAAATTATGATATCAGTCCAACTCATAGTTTGTCATATCACGCTTTTACACAGTTTTGAGAAAGACATGCAGACAGGACTACACAGAAGCTCACATTTTGCATATATCGTTTTCATCCTCTCAGTCCGCAAAGTAAATGAGCAAATTCGGATAATGACTACATTAAACGTTTAACCTTCAATGGTTATGAGTGTTGGTGCTTCTAGTTTTCCTGTTTCCAACACCACTGTACTTAATTCTGTTTATCGACAAAACTTCAAAATCCATATATGTTGGTTAATGTATATCACCAACCATACATAAAAAATATACATCTATTATCTAATGGTATAAATTACCTTTATATCTACACTGTAAATGTAGTATCAACATTCAAATCATATACATAATTTAGTGAAACACCTTATAAATAAATGTGAAAAAGTAAAGAGAGGAGGGAAGCAAAGAAAGGTATTTCTCTTCCCAGATTCTATTGATACATTCTGGCAAACACTAAAATTGGTATATTCAGAAATCTGTGTGTTCTCGCAAAGTTTGGGTATAAAATGCTGGAGAATCATTTGTAACCTTGTGCTTTTTCTCATTCAAAATGGATGTTTCAGTTTCTGAAATTTACTGATTAATTTAAAGACTGAAAAGATGATTACTCCTGAATTAAGCAATATCTTAATCATTGTGTACACTTACTGAATTTTCATTGTTTGGGACATTTACTATAAGAGAAATGCATTTACTCTTTTGTATTTTGGCAGGGCAGAGGCCTGTCCTTGAATGGCTGGCAGCATAAATGACAAAAGTTCAACATTTGCCTTAAGATCATAACAGAATTATCAACAGAGAAAATAAATCTGCGTGCTTGTGTTTGTTATATATATACATATATATAAACATACATATTTTCAGATATGTCTTAGACATGTTAGTTCTATTGATAGGATAGTAAAAAAAAAAAAAATCAAAATACTCCAAAGTTTAGCTCCATGTAATAAAGTATTCCCCCACACCTACAGCAGTTCAAAAAAGCAGTGTAGAGTTTCATCAGCCCATCTAGTGGCCAGTTACCCTACCTATATATGTTTGTACCTTTATTTTGAAAACAAGCAAACTAATAACTTGATAGAAAACACAAAAATAAATATAATGAAACTGTAAGCTGGCTAAACAAGACAGTTCAGACAACATAGAAAGAATAGTTTCCTTAGAACTGATTCACAGTCTGTTGTCTTCTGGGACTGTTAATAAAAAAAAAGGCATGTGGTGAAAAAAGGGGGCAGGGAGAAGGAAAGAATCCACTTCAAGTATTTCCCCAAATGAATGACTTGCTCCTAAATCTGACAGAAATCTTTTATTTCTGCTGCAGAGACTGCTGATAGCCTCCCAATATCCATTTTTCTCTTTTTCCTCAGTGATAGAAACTTGGTTTTCAGGTGTGAACATGGCTCCTAGACTAATGACTGACTACATTTCTCAGCTTCTCTTACCTTGCTGGTAGGAGTGGCAAATGAAGTGGTATCTTCACTGCTCTGCTGTCTCATTAGCTGATTGTGCATATAAAATGTGGTGCTCTGTAGCTACCATGAGATAAACTTGGGTGCCACACACAGGAAAAACAATAAAATGGAACTAGTTTGGGCCTCTCAACTTGTGGAGAGCCACACCAGCCTTGAAGTCACTCCCAATCCTTTGAACATGGGAGAAAAATAAGTATTCTGGAAAAGAAATTTTCACTTCTGGCTGGGTGTAGTGGCTCACACCTGTAATCCCAGCACTTTGGGAGGCTGAGGCGGGCAGATCATGAGGTCAGGAGATCAAGACCATCCCAGCCAACATGGTGAAACCCCGTCTCTACTAAAAAAACAAACAAACAAACAAAGGCACGTGCCTGTAGTCCCAGCTACTTGGGAAGCTGAGGCAGGAGAATCACTTTAACCTGGGACGCAGAGGTTGCAGTGAGCCAAGATTGCGCCACTGCACTCCAGCCTGGCAACGGAGCAAGACTTCATCTCAGAAAAAGAAAAGAAATTGTCACTTATTATTCAGTTACTTTAGTCAAACCTAATTCCAATTCTTATTCCTTACTGCAAAGATAGTATGATTTCACTATTATAAGATTTTTCTTCTACAAGATCATGTCTTTCTGGGAATAATACTATAAAATTTTTAGAAAGTGATCCTATGTTAACTTTCTCCCCAACAGTGGCAGAAAATTCTTGTCTAAGAATTATACAATAACAAAATTAATAAGCTTAAAAAAGTATAAACAGGAAGTCCCTAAGATATTCTTGATTACCTATTATTACTATCCCCAAATATGCCTTTGTCTGTCTGTTACAATGATATAAGAAAAAATAGAGTATAATTTTAGTTATTTTTATATTTTAATGTAGTTATTTTTATGGGGATTGGGCTTGCTTAGAAAATTCCAAGAAAACAGGATTTTCTGGGAATCTTCCCCAGGGGAGAGTCACAGAGCTTTAAAACTCCTTGGCTGCCAGTAGGACAGGCTCCTTTGGTTCCTAGGCCCGCATATAGCCTTGCTACCATCTCAATTCCTTTTTTTATATGTATTTATACCAGTAGATCCTTTTTGAATGAAAAAGTGCTATAAGAAGCCAAGAAAAATTTTGGTAACTGGAAAGGTGGGGCACTCAAGAAAAGACAGACGTGATACATATGAATTAGAAAAGAGAGCGCGGTGGCTCATGCCTGTAATCCCAGCACTTTGGGAGGCCGAGGCGGGTGGGTCACGAGGTCAAGAGATCGAGACCATCCTGGCCAACATGGTGAAACCCCGTCTCTACTAAAAAATACAAAAAAAAAAAAAAAAAAGAAAGAAAAAGAAAAGAAGAGTCATGGTATAGGTAAGTTTAAAAATCATCAATAAAAATAATAGCAATTATATATGAACAACAAAAGCAAAGTGAAAATAAAAACACATCCTGTGAATATCTTCCTGTTCCTGTGTCCATGACTCAGTACATATGTCAACTCTGGATTGTGTAAAGAGGTCAAAGATGTGTCAAAGATGGTAGCAGTAACAGACAGGGGTCGCCAAACTTCAGCTCCAGAGTCAAATCTACGCCACTGCCTATTTTTGCATCAACAACAAGCTAAACAAGGGCTTTAAATTTTTCAGTGGTTTCATTTTAAATGGCTACACAAACATTTACATAACGTAATATTCTCAATTGGCCTGCAATGCCTAAAATATTTACTATAGGATCCTTTACATAAAAAGTTTGCCAACACCTGATCTATGTGCCTAGCCATGTCTTTTTGACTAAAATTAAGGACAGGAAAAATTAATGTAACTTCAATTTTGAGGAGCCTGTCAAATTCCAAAGTAGAGTTGACAGCAATAAGATGTTAAGAATAATTCCCCAAAATTGGCAGGGGGTGGGGGTAGAGGGGACGGGGAAGAAGGCCACCCAGATTGAATTTGAACCACTGCTTAGCCATTAGCAAACAAATTTTAGAATTATTTCATTTGGTATTCTGTGAGGTATTAGTGTTATCTGTCTTCGAAAAAAAGTTAGGGAAATAAATGTTAGTTTGTGTGTGTATATGTATTTTCATTTTGTTTTACTGCAAAACTTCTCAGAGTCTTTAAAACTATCCCCAAGACAGAGATACAGTATGCAGCAATACCCAAATATATTCTGCTTTACTTCTATGGTTTCTATTAATATTTTGAAGAAAGTGTTAAATATAACACAATTTGTAAAATATTTATCTCATATAATATCAAAATAAATTAGTGGTGGTTAAACAAGTTATACCACAAAATCTGTAAGAGAATAAATGTAACTACCAAGGCCAGGGGCAATAACTCACAACTACAATCACAGCACTTTGGGACCCTAAGAAGAGAGAATTGCTTCTCAGGCCAGGAGTTCAGGAGAAGGCCAGGAGTTCAAGGCCAGCCTGGGCAGCACGGTGGCACCCTGTCTCTACAAAAAAATGAAAAAATTAGCCAGGTATGGTGATGTGTGCCTGTAGTCCTAGCTACTTGGGAGGCTTAGGCAGGAGGATCACTTGAGGTGAGGAGTTCCAGGATACAGTGAGCTATGATCACACTCCAGGCTAGATAACAGAGCAAGAACTTGTCTCATAAAAATTTTTAAAAAGTAAGTATCAAAGCCAGGTACCGTGGCTCATGCCTGTAATCCCAGTACTTTGGGAGGCGAAGGTGGGTGGGCCACCTGAGGTCAGGAGTTTGAGACCAGTCTGGCCAACATGGTGAAAACCCGTCTCTACTAAAAATACAAAATTAGCCCTGCATGGTGGCGAGTGCCTGTATTCCCAGCTACTTGGGAGGCTGAGGCAGGAGAATCGATTGAACCCAGGAAGCAGAGTTTGCAGTGAGCCGAGATCGCATCATTGCACCCCAGCCTGGACAAAAAGAGCAAAACTCCATCTTAAATACCAACAACAAAAAAGTAACTATCAAATCTCTTGTGGAGGTGTGCTATCTAGGGCAAAGAAAAATAGAATAAGTCACTTAGAAAAAGATTCACTGAAGAGTAACCAGGAAAAATTAAATTATGTCAAAGACCAACAAAAACAGAAAAAACATGCATGGTAAATATAATAAATGGTTGCATACGTAATATACACAAACATACAGGACAATTGACATGAACAGGTTATTAAGAGAAAAGGTAACAAGTAACTTCCTTGTGTTCATCCACTATTGATCCACTACAGTTGTTTAGTCTTCAGAATCCAAAACGGAATTCAAACTTGGGTCATTTCACAACCCAGCACTTAGGATAAAGAGCAAAATTCTTAACGTGGCCCAGAAGAAGCAGATGTGCAACCTCGCTTCTCTCTCCAGCTCACTGTGCTCCCGGCCACCCTCCTCACAGTCCTTCAGTTCTCAAATCAGACTTTTCTTTCTCAGAAAAGCCTCCCCTGACTGCAATTTAGATTTAGAGTGAGATTCCAGATTTAGATCAGACCCTCCTTTATACACTCATAGCTCCTTTGGTTTCCTTCTACAGCACTTGCCTCGGTTTTTAGCTTGGCATTTGTGGGACAATTCATTAAAGTCTAATCCTCTCTCTACCTAATAAACTGTTAAGCTCCGTAAGGCCAGGGATCTTGACTGTTTTGTTCTTCCTTGTGTCCCCAGCACCTAGAAGTATGTTGCAATTTTCTAAAAACAACGCAACAACAAGAACAACAAAAATACATTTAAAAAATGCCAAAAATAGTGTCTTTGAGGGCCATCAGATTATAGGTAACATTTTTCTTTTCCTAGTTTTCTGCATTTTATATATAGTGCATATGTTAATAAAAAATAAGTTACTGATAGACATACATTTAAATAAGTAAATATAAGTGAAAATCAGAATTGTTGTAAAAGGGGGGAGAGGGTGAAACCTGACCTTATGAAGAATTAATTCAAATAGCAAACCGCCCGTATATTTATTGACTGGGAAAATATTCATGATACACAGCTAAATGAAAAAAAAAGCACACCATAATATAGTGTACCTGGTATGACGCCATTTCTGTATAACTCAGGAAAATGCTAGAATTTCATACGTCATAGTTTTAACAGTGATTATTTCTGGGTAGTAGAATTAGGGGTGCTTTTTGCTTTTCTTTGTGTTTTTCTATATTTAAAAAATTTTTTTTGTATTGTATATTTGTCAGGGAAAAAATACCTATTTCAACAGCTATCTCCTCTTGCGCATTTACAACACAGTTCAATTTGCAACACATTTTCAGGAGCACATCAATTTTTTCAAGTAAGGGATACCTTATGTTAAACTACCCATTTCCTACTGTGTCATATCAATTACTTTCTATCGTTTGTTTAATTAAAGAACACCTGAGCAAGGGTACCTCACATAAGCTGGAATTATTATATCAATGTTAAAAAGCTTTTTAGCACTGATAACATTATATTTTTAAATAAATCATGCTATCCCCTCCATCAATATCAATTTTCCAATATTGCAAAACTACTAAATTTTACTCTCATCATGTGTTATCACTCACTCTTATATCTTAAAATTTTCCCATAAACTGATTCATAATCTGAGAAAAACAGTTTTGAAAAATTATTCTACGGAACATACTTATTCCAAATAGCACAACAAGAAGGTCTGCAGGAAATGGAATGAAACCATGGTAACCAACTGAACCTATCATGAGCTATCAGATCAAAAGAACACACAGTACATTACACGTCAACGCCTACTAGCAGCATAATCCTTCCCCAGTTCCTTTTGATTCTTCCTCTTTAACATGAACAATGCTTTCAACCAATTTTCATATTTTAAAACTGCAAAAGCCCCTTTATCAGCATCTACTATGATTCTCTGGCTTTACTCAGTAACTCTTTGGCCAAGCTCACTTTATAAGTCAACCTAATGTTTTGAGATTCAATTAGAAATTGTTAGGTGTTTTCAATCATTAGCAAAATTACATTTTTCACTTCAGTGCATTTTATCATTTTCTAATATAGCGGCAATAGTTTCTTCACACAAAATCTTCTGAACTGTAAAGATTAAATAATCCTCTAACAGAAATCCCTTGCTTAACAGAATCTTATCAGTATTCTAAACTCAAAGTCACAATAAATTAAATCGCAATTGCATTTACAGAATACAGATGAGTCCTTTTTGACCATCTGGTTGTCCATTCTATCACTGATCATCAACCCCCAGATAGGCACTGAAGCTAAACTCACAGAATCTGGCTCAACATGTTCTTAAACTATCAATTAGCTAAAACTAAATAAACAAGGTAATGATGGCTTTTGTCAGGCATTAGCTGTTTATTGCACAACTATATAGTCAGGCAGACAGTAGGGCAAACCTCTGCAAACACTAGAGATCATCTTTGCTGTTACGGTTAGCCACTCCTTAACAATTTTCATTTAAAATAAAATAAAATATGCATATATGCCATAAAAATAGAAGTATATTTTATGCATGACCAATTTCTGGAAGGATAGACAAATAATTGTGAATGATATTCTCTCTAGGGAGTGGAACTAGAAGTATGTTACAGTGGGAAAGCACTGTAATTTATCATTCTAAACACTTTTATTTCAATTTTTTTTTACCGCATCTATGCGTTGCTTTTACAATAGAAATATAATAAGTTACATGGATGCAAATATCCTGTTATTTTTATAAAGAATTATTGCTGTTTTTCTTTATAAGTTTTCTGTATACAAGTTATACAAAGTTACTATAAAATTATTCTTATAAGTACAAATAATTACCAAGTGATCTTATGATGGGATTTTTGTTTAAATTATTAAACTTCAAATGCACTTAAATTTGGCATTTTTCTTTTGGGGGGCGGTGGAAAGTTAACCCTTGAGAATAAGTTGGAATAAACCTTATCCTTAAAGCCTTTAAACAAAGGTATATCTGTTTATAAAAATAGTAATGTGTTGATAACTTTAAAATCTTAATTACTAAAATGCCATTGGTTTAAAAACTAAGAGTTTACTCGTGTCATACCTCTTGTCAACTTAGAAAGTGCTGCATGTTTTATTAATTGGTTTTGGATATTGTTTTTAAACAAGTTATATTTCTCAGTTGTTTTTGCTTTTTGTTCTTGATCAAGTTAAGCCTTGGTTTTCTCAACTGTAAAATGGGGAAAATAATAGTATCTACCACATGGTCTTATTTTATAGATAAAACTTAATTTTCCAACCTGTTGTCAGTGACAGAGGTTTCAGGTTACGAGGTAACAAACCCTGTCCAGCCCTTTCAGAGGCCAGAAAGTGTCTGATACACTGAAGTCCTTGAGCCAGTCACACTGGGCCATGATCAATCTCATGCAACTTAATGTACCACACAACATTATCACTTTGTATGGGTGCCACAATATGAAAAAACTTGGGAATCTAAAAGGTAATTCACATAAAGTATTTACCATAATGCTTAGAAGAGTAAAAATTTGGAAATGTTAGGTATTATTATGTTTACAAAACTGTTAAGTCCGTTAATAAAATATCTGGTGGCTCCAAATCACTCACAGAAAAGGAATCAATCACATTGTCAACATATTCTAGGACTGTATCTAGTTACTAAAAAACATCTTAAGAGAATCTAGCATGTCTTCCACTATACCTTAAAGCAGATACACAAGTGAGATTCTAGTTCCTCTTGCTAAGTAGATAACTGGAGAGACAGTCATCCTCTTTATGTACAAGTTTCTATTAGCCCCAACATGTACATGAAACTCAACTGTGCCTTAAATGAAATAATACAATTTGTTTTATACCATGTCTTAAAAATACAAATGCAACAATATCTTCAAATCAGTTTTTTGGCTTTCTCTACCTTCTGCTTTAAATCCACTGGTATGTATGCATACTTTTGAGAGAGAATTGAAGTTTGAATAGACAGAATACTAGTGAATTAAAATCATGCTAAGGATAAAAATGTTTTTAAATGAAGTAACATTCAAGAGTAAGGTGCAAATCAATCCTTAATGAGATAATACTTCATATAGACTAGGATGTCTATATTCAAAGAGACATAACAAGTGTTGAAAAGGATGTGGAGAAACTGGAACCTTCATACACTGCTGGTGGGACGGTAATGATATAAGCACTTTGGAAAACCATTCCATGATTCCTCAAAAGGTTACTTCTGAGTTACAATATGATGCAGCAAGTTCACTCCTAGGTATATACCCAAGAGAAATAGAAACATATGTTTATACAAAAACTTGTATACAATATCATTCATAATAACATTATTTACAGCAGTATTATTCACAATAGCCAAAAAGTAGAAACAACTAAAATGTCCATCAACTACTGGAATATTTTTCTAATATTATTCATTAGTAAAGAAGAATAAAGTACTTATACACACTACAACATGGATAAGCCTTGCAAACATTATGCTAAGTGAAAAACGTCAGTCACAAAAGAACATATATAATGCCATTTATATGAAATATCTATGTTGTTTACAATAATAGACACAAAAGTCGATTAGTGGTCACCTAGGGCTGGGAGAGCTGAGAAATGGAGGGTGAGGGCAAATGGGTATAAAGGTTCTTTTCAGGGTGATTAAATGTTCTAAAATTGATTATGTCATAATTTTGTGAATGTACTAAAAACCACTGAGCTGTACAATTGAAATAGGCAAATTGCTACCCTACATAACTCAAAAAACAGTTTTAAAAAAGATATGAGAACATGTAAAAGCCATGCTTGCAAACAGAGTAAGAAAAAAAGGTGCAGTTTTATAATACTTAGAAACAGTGCTTGGTTGCCTTCCGTAGATGTTTCATAACACTCTTTGGATAGGAGGCAAGTCTTTTTTCGTCCAGGAAAAAAAATCAGAAAACGGGAAGAAAAAGAATCAGTGAAGCAATTAGCCCTTAACATTTTTTTTTCTCTATCAAGATAACACTTTAGCAAGCAGTCCTTTAAGGTTAATTGATCAAAAAAAGGTGTCTTTTAAAAAGGGGGAAAAAATTAGGGCTGGGGAGTGCATGTTTATCTAAATTTATCAAACAGAAGAAATCTAGTAAATTTCCTCCTCCTTTTCCACTCTGTAGTCCCAGCATTTAATCTTAATTTGTTAATTGAAAAAGAGAAATAACTCAAAAGCTCTCAACGCTCAGCCTAAATATTTTAAGTTTTCTCACTCCGTATATAGACGACAAGGGAAGCCATTAACAGAAGGCTGCTTGGTGAGCATGAGGTCCACAGAAAGAGGAACTGAGGGATCAAATGTTGAATGGAACATTTCTCAAGTGTGTTCCATTGAGAAAGTCCATGAAAAGGGGGTCTCATGATCCAAAGAATTTGGGGAACGCAGTACACTCCTATTAACAATACTCACAGGCTCTGGGAACTACTGCGGGGAAAAAATTTTCAACTGATTATGTTTTATGGCAGAGAAAGCCACATGGCTCCTTTTTCAGCTCCATGCTACAGATGGCACTGCCAATGATGGTCAAGACTCCCTGTCCATACAGACCCTGGATGGAACACAGGCCACTGTGACTTTTTTTCCATTGCCCCAGGGCTAACCAATCCTCCTTCCAAGGAATCATTTAAATGAACTGATACATTGTTTAGTGTCCTATCTTTGGATATTTAGGAGGTATTATCTTTTGTTTTGAACTAATGTCTTCATTTCTTCTCAAAATAAAAATAGCTCTTTTGTTTTTTTTTTTCCGTTAGTAAAATTATACATGTGCACTGTAAAAAAAAATCTAGTTAACTCAAAAAATACAAAGAAGTAACACATGTTTAAATTAGTCACTAAGAAATAAACACCAAACATTTTGCTGATCATTCTTTGAGACATTTCTACTTAAACATACACTCATAGGTAAGAAATTTTATATAGGTAGTATGATACTATACATGCTATTTTGTACAGTAAATTTTATTTTTCAGATTGATAAAAGTTATATGCTTCTGAATTTATGAAATATGACATATTTTAAAAGAAAATATAATTCTCTAAAACATCATTTTTTGAGTGTTTATAATTTGTTCTCAATTACTACAATTTTTCCAAATAATTCTTACTGTCAGCATAAAATCAACAGGAAAGGACCAAGTATTGTATGTAGGTATAAGACATTCTCTGGAATATGTCCAAATCTGCCCTGAAATATCCAGATACAGGGTTTGGGGATTATCAAGACTCTTGCACATGTCACTTTGTTCTTCTCCCAATTTAGAGAAGCTAAAATGAGTCCGATTAACAAATGTCTCTGAAATTGCCAAATTTGGAGTTAACAATTCTTCTTAAAGTGAACCTGTAAAATCTATAAGGTATACAGAAGCACTTTTTTTGATTGTTTCTTTTTTTTTTTTTTTTTTTTTTTTTTTTTACTTACATGACCTGCTGAATACAGAAGTCCTTTTAAATATCAGTTCTCCACGGCCAAAAAAAAAAACTGCTTACTAAATTAATTTGCTAAATGATTCTGGTAAAACATAGTTCCTATGACCCTTTCCACTCAGTATTCTAATTCCTCTAGCAGTGATCTTTCTAAACTGTAAATATAACCATTATTGTCTTCTACTGAAAGCCTTCAGTGACTCCCATTTCCTACAAATAAAGCCCAAATTCTTAAGCATGAAATTCTAGGCTCTCCTGGCACACAAAGTGTGAAAGTTTCCCATACTCCCAGTCCCTCAGCTGACAGAGTCAGACACGAAATGCTCCATGCTGTTCTATATACCGGCACCACTGCTTCCTCCCAAAATGCTTGTTTTTCATCCTATTCTACCCTTTTACTTGGTAAACTAGTCTACCTTTAAGAGCTAGCTTAAATGTCTTCTTTCTTGACCCACTTGAACAGTATCTGGCAGGATACAGAAGCTCAATACATGCTGTTCTTTTTGATAATTCAGTTATCTGGAGAATTAGTTCAATTGTTCAATTTAACAGTGAAGAGCAACCCCTTCCAATTTCCATGAAAGGCCTTGACACATATTAGTGACATACCAGGAATAAATATTTTAAGATATTAGTCAAAAGTTCTATGGATTTCATTATGCTAAAATTATTAACTAGGGTTTCCATATCACCTTTAAAATGCTGGCCTAAAGTCAGTTTGGAAAATAACATTTCAAATCAAATTTCTAAAATATTATAGGAAAAAGAACATTATCAAAACATGTTTTACAAAACTCTGACACCTGGCCTCACATAAAACTTTCTTTGGAACTCACACCTGATTTTCTCACTACAGCACTTACTAAAGCTAAAATTAGAGATACGACTATAGTGAGAGATTGACCAGAGCTAAAATATTTGAAAAATTACACCATGGGTTGATCCTTACTGCCTAACAAAGAAACTGCTTTCTAAGTACAGCCTGTACTTGGCTATGGTTAACTATCTAACTGGTACGCACGTTCCCTCCCTCCCTCCAATCTTCTTCCTTCACTTAAATCAAGAAAAGAAAAACAGATTTTGTTTGGTTGTTCATTCTTCTTTCCAAAGCCTTATCTTCCAGAAGTAGCTGACCCATCTCCCAGCTCTAGGAGCAGGTGCTAGGTAGACAAGCAGTCAGTACATGCATCTCCCTGAGATGTTATTGGTCTAGGAATGGGAAAGGGAGACTTGTGCTAGCCCTATCGACCTGGTATTTTTTTCCTGTAGTGAGAAAAACTAGAGCTTCTTATAAAACATATCTTTTAAATAATTAGTTCTAAAATGATGAAAGCCATGTGTTTTCAATCAAACCTCTTAACATTATTTTAGGTTACTTGTAACTGATATTTGCCATATCTCATTAAACTACAACAAATACAAATGTTGTCAAAATCAGCATATAGAAAATCCGAGAATCACTTTGAAACACTTCATGAGTCATAACCGAGTGCCTGGCTGGCATCTTCTTTTCAACCACACACTCTGAACTAGCAAATGTCTGTCTATATGCTTCCCTCATGTAACAAACTTTCACTGAGTAAAAATCATTTTTCCTAGTCAAGAAATGAATATGGGCATAGGTAGAAAAGCCAGACAAAGCTCAGCCTAAAATTCAGGCCGAGATAGGGCATGGAAGAAGATGCAAATTAAGAGCAAAAAATATCTCACCCACAGAACACCTGCCATGCCACGTGGTGAAAACCTCTTTTCTGACTGCAGAAAGTTGGTATTGTGACAGCACACATACAACACCCCCCTAAATAGCACCTCATAGCATTCCTTAGGCTCCTCAGTGGAGGGCCAGTCCCCTTAAGAGCAGGAGAGATGCCAATGAGGGAGGTGTGCTCTTCGAAACTCTTTGCCCTACTTAACCCTACAACCTTGCTGATCACACCAGTGGATTTTCAGGTGGATCATTTATGGTACTGCGGAGGATACATCAGAGGGATAAGGCTGGACACATAAACATTTCTTAGGCAGTTACTTAACTAGTTTGGGGAGTGGCTTAGAGTTGAAAAGGAGGGGTAATTTTGAGAAATACTTAAGAAATAGGATGGTTGGGTGTGGCTGTCTGAGATGAGCAAGCAAGAAAAAGTTCTCTTAACCATTAGATAATACAGGTACAGTACCTAGGGCCTTCCAGGGTCCAAGAAAAGTGAAAAATATAAAAAATATGAACTAGAAAAAGAAAGGTATGGCTCCAAAACACAAAAAAGAAAATTATAAAATTAAAGTTAATTTCAAAAGCAATTTACATAAAACCTTACACAATTTTAACAGCAGAAAATACCTATTTGATATGAAGTATAGTATGTGGTATAATGTAAGGGAGGGGCCTCTAAATTAGTAGTGCCAGGCCCTACAAATACAATAAAATAGACCTAAAAGAAAAAATAAAAATAATTTCTTGGTTTCTGTCTTATGGAATTGACTGAATAATTGTGTCACCAGCTAATAAAGGAAATACAGGTCAGCCTATTTGAGAGAAAAGCATTGAGTTCAGTTTGGGATATATTGAGAATGAGATGCTTATGAGGAATCAAGTTCAAGGACTTATTTCTAATTTTAGAGCCCCTGGTTAACACATAAATGCATAAAGAACACTGATGGCTATAAAATAGACAAACTGCCTACCCCCAAACGTACGTTAAAAACAAACTGATGTGAACTGGGAGAATAATCAGTTGAAATGGGAATATCAAATAAGAATAATACATGTATCAATGCAACTTCTATTTCATATTGTGCTTAACACTTCCCAGCCATACATCAAGTTTAAAACAAGAAAAATGTCAATCATACTTCTACACATAAATTACTCAATGCATATTGTGAGTAAAATTCCTCTATCTATGACCACTACAGCTCCCTTTTACTCACTATTATTTCTTTTCCAAGTAATGATTTTATGGCTATTTTCAGTAACAAAAGAAAGGTTGTAAGTTACTCCAGAGATAATAAATTTAAAACATTCCCATCAAGATTTACTGGGCCAAAGTGGATGAGAAGTGACTATAAATGTAAAGCCATGAGTAGAATGAGAGACGGCAAGAAGGTGGGAATGACAAAGAGATTTGAAGGTCTAGGTGCTACTTTTCTCCAAACTAAATCCTTAGCCTTCAAGTATTTGCTGGTATCAGCTGGTGAAAACTGTCTGACAGATATAAGATGAGAGGCAATGTGGTTTAATGGAAAGTACTTGTATTTTGAAGTTAGGCAAAACTGAGTTCAAATTAATGTGATTGGAGATCTTGAGGTATTCAATTATTTCCACATTCAGTATGAAATAATACTGAATACTATGTGATCTTGGAGAAATGCAGGGGAAATGGCAACCAAGGGGAAAGAAAGAGAGGGTTCTGTTTCTCATTTTGCCCCACCTCCTTCCTTCCTTAATCTGGACCACCAGCATTTACATCAAAGCTGTTTACCCTAGACAATCAGATGACCAGGCTATTTGGAAATTAGATGGTAAAGAATTCTAGAATTATAAAATGTTAGGAGTAGAAAGATGAAGAAAGCCCAGCTTCAAGAAATTCTGTGATTTGCCCTAAATCAGTCTTCTAATTCAATTAACGGCAATCAAACAGGTATTTGAATTGCCATACCAGAACTCCCCCTCCCCACCGTACAACAATTTAAACCTGAAAAACAGTATAATTAAGTAATTTAAGGGGACTTTACACTTTATAATTTACCATAAAAAGCAAATTTCCATGAACTCCTGTGACAAACTTTGTTCTTGAGATATTCAATTATTTCCGCATTCAGTATGAAATAATACTGAATTACATCATTGTATTTAACAGAAAGATTAATATCAAATCTTGTGGACAGGAATGAGAGCAGGCCCTACTTACTCACACAAGTGTAAGTGATTGGAGAAGGAATTAGACATGTTAAGTCCTAAACATTAACATCAACTTTCTATACTCTATTTGTGACTACCAAAAGAAATTTCATAAATTTGACCTCTTGTCTTCAGAAGTCTCTGCTTTTAAGTCTTTTCCAAATAGATGAATGTATACATGAATGAAAAAATAAAGGGATGAACAAAGACAATGGATAATTATTCCAAGCCTTTGGTGAGGCAGCAATGTAGAATGATTAAGAGCATAGACTCTGAAGTCAGACAATCTGGGTTCAAATAGCAGCAGCACAACTTATTAAATGTGTGACCTTCACCAAGTTACTCAGTCTCCATCCAGGTCTTCTGTTTCCTCATCTGTTAAGATGGGGGTAATAACAATACATAGAGTTGTTGTGAGGATTAAATGAAGTTAGAGGTCTGGCATAAAGCAAGCCCAATGAAAAAGTATGCTCTTGTATTACTGTTCTTACTGCTGGGTTATTACTGCAGGGTTAACAGGAATATTTGTTTCTGGGCACCATACTGTAAGCTAAGAACAGCCAAAACCCTAAGTGAAGCTCAGTGGATAGGGAAGAGCCAATCGCTCCCCTAAGAAAAATTGCTTTAACCAAAAGGCAACCTAAGAGAAATGATGGTGGCTTTAGCTTTATGAGTTATGAAAATCTTTTCTCTTGGTCTTTTTCCTTCTTCAAGAAATTGATAGAAGCTGATGAGCTAGACAGACAGGAAAGAAGGGGTAAGATAAAATGGAAGGAAGGAGCTACCACAAAAACACTTAAAAATTTTTCAGGCTGGGCACGGTGGCTCACAGTGGTAATCCCAGCACTTTGGGAGACTGAGGCGAGCGGATCATGAGGATAAGAGATTGAAACCATCCTGGCCAATATGGTGAAACCCTGTCTCTACTAAAAATGCAAAAAATACGCTGGGCGTGGTGGCGGTCGCCTGTGGTCCCAACTACTTGGGAGGCTGAGGCAGGAGAATTGCTTGAACCCAAGAGGCAGAGCTTGCAGTGAGCTGAGATCACGGTACTGCACTCCAGCCTGGCAAAAGAGTAAGACTCCCTCTCAAAAAAAAAAAAGTTTTTCAATTCTTAATTACTGAGTGCTACCATTCATGAGGAATTTTTAAAGGGTCTCAAAGCTATTAAAATGGTAATTAGGTCCCAAGAAAATAAGAACCAATTCAATTACATGCTGGATGCTTTTAAAATTTAAAGTCCTCTATTAAGAGGGTTTTAAATAAAGCACAGTTATAATTGCAGGCCCATGACCAACCTTAAAGCCAAAGTGTAGGTCCCTGGCTGCCGCTGGCTCTCCCGGATGAGGTAGCTCCCCTCAGCCACAATCAAGAGCTGGTCAGCTGCTTCTCTGGAGATCATGCCATGAAACCTAAGAAACAAAGTCAATTCAGAAACTGTGTGCTTTCCACATTTTCCAATAAAACAAGATAAAACAACATCTCACCACCACCACCACCTTCTCCTGTTGTTTTCTAGACAAGGTACTGCCACATAATAATGGAAGGGAAGCACTTGGGTTTAACTATGATTTTGTTTTTCTGGGCCTGGCCCCCAGCCAGCTTCTCTGTGGTGATAAGAACAGCACCAAAGTAGCTATCCAACCCAGTTAACAACCATGGAATCAAAATTCACATCCATCCAAGGGAAGATCAACCACCTCTCTCAAGAGGACAATCCCTTTCTTATGTAGCCGTTTAACCATATGGCTTGCTAAAAATAAATAAATACATAAATTACAGAAATGTATCCCATTTTCCTTTCTCCCCATTAGTAGCACTGCTCCAAAATTTTGGCTCTGAGTCTATGTTGGCAATTTTCCAGGACCCTGGGTTGTCCTTAATTGGCATGATTGTCCAATAATGTGCATAATCTGCATTACTGAACAGGCAAGCCCAAAGCAAACAACTATAATACTTGCTTTCATTCCCTGCTAAAACCTTATCTTTGATTAACACAGAAAAATAGAGAAAGAATAAACATAAATAACATGCTCTTTACACAAACACAGATATATAACAATCTGACATAAAACACTGAAAAAAAAGTCAGTGGTGACACATACTAAAAATTAAAAAACACCTTACATTTGTATAGGGATTTAAAATTTCCAAAGAACCTGCAAGTCCTTCTACAATTCAAACATAATGAAGGAATTCAGACATGTCATCCCAAAATATGCTGCTTTGCTGCATCGATTATTTTGAGGTGAAGGCACTTGAAAAAAAGCAAATGCAGAGACAGGCTTTCTCTGACTCCCCCTATCCACCTAAAGACAGATTATCCAAAAGAAATTCAGCTGCTATCAATGCCCTCATGGGATTCAACAACCAGGGAAGACAGGAGAGGAGACCAAAAGTCGACAGCACACTTAAGTAAACTTTGTCACAAACTATCATTTATCTTCCCAGAAAGGCCAAAAACTTGCCTCCCATTCCCCTGTTAAGATGATATGTAAACTCTCAATCTCACTTTTTGGAGAGGTATGCACTTTATTTTTTTTCTGTGATGCCTTCTGCATCTTGCTTTTATCTTTACTAAAAGCATCCATTTACCCTGTTTCTCTTACATAGACCAATCTACAAAATGTTTTCTAATAATCCATACTTACTCTCTTCCATAATACTTTGGTCTGTTTTCTACCTATTGGGAAAGGAAAAAAAAAAGCATATTTGTAAAAATGTAAATGTGCTGAACATAATATTTTGTGCATGTGACAAACTAAAGTATAGATTTAAAAAAGAATTCAAGTAACAGAGAATGGAGTCCCAGTTCTACCAGCAGATTACTTGTGCCATTTGGACTGGTCACTTCATCTCCCCAGTTTCTTATTTATAAAATGTTGTGTATATAGTTGGACTAAACTATCGCTAATTTCTAGAATTTAATGAGGAGAAAAAAATTTCACTTTATTCAAGAATAAAATATAATACCCCAAAACATAATGCCACAATTGTGACACACCCAATTGTAGCTTTCTCCCCCACCCTCCCCTGCTATTCCTCTCCCTGTTGCTTTAGACTCTCCATTCTGTTAGCATCTCCATATACTCTTGTCCTTCTGTTCTCTCATCATCTCTTCCCTCACCGCAGCTTGTCAGGGCATGTGTGCTGGCTATAGCTAAGAAAAGCCCCAGCAAGATAAATGCCCAGGAATTTTCACAGGAAGATAGAAAGCACGTGCCCCATTCATTCAAAATACACTCAGTGAATAGCAAACATGTGACAGGCATTGTTCTACCTGCAGGGACACAGTACTGTACAGAACCAAAATTCTTTTGGAACTTACATTCTAATAGTGACAGACAGGCAATAAAGAAGTTTATAAAATAAAATAAGAAACTAGGGTTGGGCGTGGTGGCTCACGCCTGTAATCCAAGCACTTTGGAGGCCATGGCAGGTGGATCACCTGAGCTTGGGAGTTCAAGACCAGCCTGACTAACATGGTGAAATCCCGTCTTTATTAAAAAAAAGAAAAGAAACTTTTTTTCTGTTCCTATGATTTTGTAGTCAGAGTTGGCATCTTGTCATTCAGGACTCAGTTTAAATGTCATCTCAGAGAGGGCCTTCCTAACCACCCAGCTTTACAAGTACCTCACTGGTCCTCCCTTTTGTTACCCACTCTTATTTTCATCATAATAGTAAATACTAAGTAAAAACTGAGTCCTGAATGACAAGATGCCAACTCTGACTACAAAATCATAGGAACAGAAAAAAAGCTTTTCCCTAGGAGGTACTTTGATGACACCACGTATTATGCTATTGAGCTCTTGCTATTTACTATGTGTTTTAGCTACATTTAAAGATCACTGAATCCTCAAAATATGATAGGAATTATTCTATTTAGTCTTTATAACATAGTATTATCATTCTCATTTATTTATTTTTCTTGGCAAAATTCACCTTTTCTTTTAAATATACTTACAGTTGACAAAAGGGGTGTGTGTGTGTGTGTGTATTATGGTGTATAGCATGATGTTTTCATGTTTGTATCTACTGTGGAATGACTAAAACAAGCTGATTAACACATACATTTCTTCACATACTTTTTTTTTGTGGTTAGAACACAAATTTTCAAGTATATAATACACTGTTATTAGCTATAGTCATTAAGTTGCAACAACAGATCTCTTGAATATATTCCTACATAAATGAAAATTTGTATCCTTTAACCAATATCTCCTGAATTCCCACCCCAACCATTTTCTTTCCTTCTCCTTCCCTCTGCCCCTGATAATCATATCGTACTTCTTGCTACTACGAATTCAACGCGTTTAGATTCCAGAAGTGAGATCCTGCAGTATTTGTCTTTCTGGGCCTGCCTTGTTTCATTTAACATGATGTCCTCCACGTTCATCTGTGTTGTGGCAAATGACAGGACTTCCTTTTGTATCCAATTTGAAATGAACAGTATTCTACTGTATATTGAAATAGGAGATATAGTATTCCATTATGTATAGATACAACACATATTCTTTATCCCTTCATTCAGTGATGAACACTTAGGTTGGTTCCATATCTTGGATACTGTGAATAATACTGCAATGAACATGGGAGTGCAGATATTTCATCAACATATTAATTTCATTTCCTTTGGGTACACACCAAGTAGTGAGATTGCAGAATCATGGTAGTGGAGAAACTGAGCATCCGAGAGATTATATAACTTATTCAAGATTACTTGTTCAAGTGGCGGGGCTCAAGGCAAAACTGGGATTCGTATTCAAGAATGGCAAAAAGGGTACAATCCCTCTGTCTATTTGACACTGACTCGTGAATTTGGTCAAATATGCAGTTCCCAAAGCAACTCAAAACCAATCTTTTCAGTGATCTTCTCCTTTAGTTCTGCATATATACAGCCTGGGTGCCAAGTCTGGTATTGTTTTCAGCAAACTTGATATATTTACTCAGAGCACAGAAAAACTTTTGTGTTTCAATGGAAAACTGTGTATCATCTATAGCAGTGATCCCCAACATTTTTGGTACCACGAACTGGTTTTGTGGAAGACAATTTTTCCAAACACCAGGGCAGGGGAAGGGATATGGTTTCAGGATGATTCAAGCACATTGCACTTACTGGGCACTTTATTTCTATTATTATTATATAATCACCATAATGTAGAATCAGTGGGAACCCTGAGCTTGTTTTCCTGCAACTAGATCTTCTCATCTGGGGGTAATGGGAGACAGTGACAGATCATCAAGCATTAGATTCTCATAAGGGGCATGCAACCTAGATCCCTCCCATGTGCAGTTCACAAGAGGCTTCGTGTTCCCATGAATCTAAAGTGGCCGCTGATCTGAGAGGAGGCGGACCTCAGGCAGTAATGCGAGCAATGGGGAAAGGCTGCAGATGAAGCTTCACTGGCTCACCTGCCACTCACCTTCTGCTGTGTGGCCCAGTTCCTAACAGGCCATGGACTGGTACTGGTCTGTGGCCTGGGGACTGGGGACACCTAATCTATAGCATACCTTATTGGCTTATAAAATTCTAGCCCAGTGTCTTGTCTCTGAGCAATTTTGGTACTACCTAAGTTGCAGGTAACTAATAGATACATTTTACCCTGCATATTGGTGGTTGAACTGACTTCTTCCCTACTGCTTCTCCCAGTGGAAAAACTAGTTTTGTCTCCACATGCAATTCACCTCAATATTCCTTGACTCCACATGAGTGTTTGGAGTTATCCTTTCAACCGATTATAACATCTACCTAGTTCTCTCACACCTTATGAGTAAAATAAATGTTTAACATGTTCATTTTCATATTTGTAGGACAGTCATGATTTTAACTTTTCATAAAAATTATACTGTATTAGTCCATACTCACACTTAATAAAGACATGCCTGATGAGACTGGATAATTTATAAAGGAAAGAGGTTTGACTCACAGTTCCACATGGCTGGGGAGGCCTCAGGAAACTTACAATCATGGTAGAAGGGGAAGCAAACATGTCCTTCTTCATGTGGCGGCAGCAAGAAGTGCCAAGCAAATGAGGGAAAAGCCCCTTATAAAACCATCAGATCTCGTGAGAACTCACTCACTATCATGAGAATGGCATGAAGGTAACTGCTCCCATGATTCAATTACCTCCCACAAGGTCTCTCACACAACACAAGGGGATTATGGAACTACAATTCAAGATAAGATTTGGGTGAGGACACAGCCAAACCATATCATATACTTAAATAATACTTTATCCTTTATGAATCTTCTGTTATCTGTGAGGTTGTAGTCAGGTTATTTATTATCTTCCCAAGGTAAATTCTGCCTGATTTGGCCTTGTTCCGTAATAATTTTTCTGCTCATAAAACTCAATGTATTAAGAATATGCCAGCTGGCTCCTACAGCTACAGATGATGGCTATTCTAGTTTTAGTCCAGAGCTTATAGAGTGGGGTTATGCAACTGCTTGAGAATAAACCTTTGCTTATGAAGATGAAAATTCAATGTTTAAGTCCTAGAGAATTGATTCTCTATAGCACTATATGATACAATGTTACTCAAAAGAACCATTTAGCAGTGTCCTCTCAATCCAAAAATGTGAAAGTGCTCAGTATTTACTCTAGAGGAAGATGTACATGTACATGTACACGTGAAAATGTGAATAAGAATGTTCTCATATGCACTGTTCATAGTCATTTTTTAAATGGGCCAGTCAGGCATGGTGGCTCATACCTGTAATCCCAGTACTTTGGGTTGACCAAGGTAGGAGGGCTGCTTGAGGCCACGAGTTTAACGCTAGCCTGGCAATACAGCAAAACCCCCATGTCCACAAAATATCTTTAAAATAAGATATTTTGTGGTGGTGGCATGTGCCTGTAGTCCTAGCTGCTCAGGAGGCTGAGACAACAGGATCACCTAAGCCCAGGAGGTTGAGGCTGCAGTGAGCCATGATCAAGCCTGAGTGACAGAGTAAGATCCTGTCATTCATTTATTCATTCATTCACTCATACATTAAAAAATAGAAATAATTTAAATATACACCAATAGGGCAATAACTAACCTAATTTATAATATAAATAATATACACCGTTTGAAGGAATAATGTAGATTGGAGGAACATGGAAAAATCATTAAGACAAACTATTAAATACAAACATAAATTATGAAATAATACAGAATGACACCATTTAGGTGAAAGCACATACACACACAATATGTATTTATGGCATAAATAGAGATCTGGAAGCATGCACACCAAATTCAGATTGTTACCTCAAAGAAAGTGGGTGGAGAACTGACCTGAAGGAGTTAAGAGAAAGGCATCAAAGGAACTTTAATCTTGACCATAATATTGTAACTCTTAAAGAAAAATGTATTCATACATTAATCATATACCTAATATCATTTTTAACAACATAAATTAAGATTAGCTTTTGTGTAACCTAATATTGAAGCTTGAGACACATTAGAATGGGGTCCCCTAACATTTTGAGAAGGGATTATCTCCTTTCCTTCAAATTATGAGATCTTTTCAGGTAGCTGAAGGCATATGACACTGAGGTTAAAGGAGGGTTTTTGAAGATACTCTACTTATCAAGGAAAATCCTGGACGAGTACACAGAAGTGGTGACAGTAGTGAGACTGGTGGCTGCAAATGGTGTGGCAATCCATTACATTCCCCAATCTAAGACAAATACTGATTATTTATTTAATAGTCCTACAATAAGTACATAATCAGCTTCCATTCATTGCCTAAGTAATCATCTTCAGAAAACAATTGATTAAGGCCTTATATTGCTAAATAATTATTTGCTTTACACAAACAATTTTGAATTAAAAGAAATTAGGTAAGCACTGATAATTAATACAGTATTTTTACATGCAATAAGCACTATATACAAAATAAAATTCGTACACCAATTTCATCTTTCCTGTATTTTTATAATTGAAATCTCGATCAAAACTTAAGTTTAGGTTTTTTTCTCTCTCATCTAGATAGCAAAGGGGATCAGAATACACTACCCTAAAACATGCTACATTGGCATATGAATTATTTTAAACTAAAGGCAATTTAGAAACATCAAACATAGGCACTTTCTGTACTCCCCTTTCTGTCTAAAAGCATAGCATAAATTTCCCTTTTGTAAAAGAAATTTACATTTGTAAAAGAAATTTCCATATGTAAAGATGTACTTTTCTATCATACTGGGAAGAGGAAACCAACTCCAGAGACAATTCTTATACCCTGAGATGCCTTGAATCTGTGTAACAAATCTTACTAAAAATCCTTACTTACCCCATATTTCCTTCACACAACTTACCACCCTGCCAAGCCCAAATTCCTTTTTCTTTGTCTAGTCTCGTCTGTCTTTATCACCCTTTATTAAATTGGTATATAAGCCCCAAGTCTTAATTGCCTCCTTGGTGTTTCCACTTCTGTGAGATCCCCCTCTCCATGTGCATATGAAATAAACCTTTTCTCCTGTTAGATCTGCCTTTTGTCAGTATAGTCCAAAAATCCTAGTTACTGAATCTAATATGGTAGAGAAGTCTTCCTTCCTGTACAATAGCATTTAGATGTTTTGCTGATATCTAAGGTATTATTACTTAAGTGATTATTTGGATAGCCTTTCAAACTCAGAGACAATATAACATCAGATAATTAAATTAAGAAGTTCATAATATAGAATGATTATTAATGATCTAAAATTAGTTTACTTCCAAATACATCAAATGAAATTTCAAGGGTTACATGCTATAGGGAAAACATCTTTATGCTTATACAAACATTTATATGCTTGTTTCTAAGTTTTATAAATTTATAATAATAGGAGACTACAGACTAAAACTGGTTGAACTCCAGGTAACTAAAATATGTTTCAAAATGAGTACTTGTACTGAATTATATGCTTTGTTTTCTCCAATATTCTGTATTTAGTAGTTTACATTTTTTCATGACACCATAAAATGAGTAGAAAAAATGATAAATGAAGAGAATAAAAAAAATTTCTTACTGAAAATAAAAGGTGCCTATAAAATGCCTTACCACATAAACCAACCAACTAACCAAACAAAAAACAGATCCTAAGGGCCTCCAACCAACTAAATAGACTCCCTCTTGGCCAGTGGGGCCCCATAGAAACCTGAAAAACTGAATTCCTAGTCATGAGAGAAGAGAGATCGGACACGCCTCCTCATACCCTCCTCCTTTTTGGTATTTAGGCACAACTGACCAGCATTAACATTGAAATAGAGATCATAAGGCTGACAACACGGGCTTGTGGCAATAAGATGCCAAATTCCAATCCAACTCTGGTATGGTATCATATGACAGATGGCAGATTCTAAAAGACATACAAATATTTTATCCCAAAACACATTTCTTTGACCTATTTTGAAAAGGTTCTGCAAAGCCATCCCTTGTGGGAGAATTTGCAACTGGGGAATATTTCCATTAATTCAGCCAGGCTTTCCCTTTCTAGGTCTTTCCTGGACCTAGGATTGATTAAATGAGAATGTGACACCTTTAAGGTCTAAAAGAGGCATTTACCATCTTTTCTCTCCAAAGTCCTAGAGACTTCATCTACATGACAAGAACCTTGGTCTCCAAAACTCCCTCTACTATAGCTCAAGCATTTCTTTTTACTGACTTCAAGTCTTTAAGCAAAACTTAATTCTTTCAACCAACTGCCAATCAAAAACTATCTGAATCTACCAATGACCTATAACACTTCAAGATATCTCACTTCTTTAGGCTGAACCAATGTTCTTCCATGTACAGATTTATGATTTTAGCCATAATTCCTGTCTCCCTAAAATGTATAAAACTGAACTAACCCAACTGCCTCAGGCACGTTTTATCACAACCTCTTGAGAATAGTCTCTGGGCCTTAGTTACTCATATTGGCTCAGAATTAATTTTTAAAGATTTTACGGTGTTTGGTTTTTCTACTAACAATAGCATGATTTCCATAAATTGTATATACTATTTTACTGAAGAAAAAAACATTTAAGTTAATCTATCATGATTGAATGTGGCATAAAGTGCATAGTACAACATAGAAATTCAATAAATAACTGAGCAGATCAATTATTTCACAATATTTAAAATATAAATGAAATTCATTAAATTAACATTTGCTGTGTAGTTTTATAAACAATGAACTACTTTCTTTTTTTCTTTTGCGAGACAAGGTCTTGCTCTGTCACCCAGGCTGGAGTGCAATGGTGATCGTAGCTCATTGCAACCTTGAACTCTGTGGGGTCAAGCAATCCTACCTCAGACCTCTGAGTAGCTGGGACTACAGGCACATGCCACCACACCAAGCTGATTATTTTTTAAATTTTTAGTAGAGATGGGTGTGAAAGAAAAATAAGTATCAGGACCCCAAAATCACTAAGCCAAAGGGTAAAGTCAAGCTGAGAACTGCATCGGGCAAACCTGTTTCCCATTTTATTTTCTTGACTTTCACCCTGGCAATGTAAATTGATAGCTTATCTTCACAAGTAGTGGATAAAGAACAGAACTCCAAGTCATCCCTGTGCCAACCTGAGATACATGCACATCTGACTGCTTCCTCTGATGGAAAAATGCAGATTCACTGAGCTAGACAAAAGCATAAATTACTATTCCTCTATCACCCTCTCACAAGTATATCGTGTATTTGGTGAAAGTCTGATGAAAGACTCAAGAATGCAACCATTTGTCTCTTATCTACCTACGCCTTTTAAATATTCCTTCCTCTTTCTCCAATATCTGTCCTTTCTCCTTTAAATACTGAAGCCCTCACAATCATCTTTGGAGAAAGACACAGACTTCTGCCTCCTGGGCCTCCTGGGCATGTGTCCTTAACTCTGCCAAAATAAACTTTCTAAATTAAGTAAGACCTGTCTCAGATAGTTTTGGTTTACATGGGATTTTACCATGTTGCCCAGACTGGTCTCAAACTCCTGGGCTCAAGCAATCCTCTTGCCTTGGCCTTCCAAAGTGTTATGATTACAGGCATGAGCCACGATGCTGGGCCTATTTTCTTCAGACATAAACATTTTAATTTAATTCACTAAACTATATTCTTTCAAATTAAAGTGCGACTTCTTATATCTTATTTTCCACAAAGACAATAAAAGTTTTTTTTAATGTAGAAGTATTTTGCTCTCCACAGGAAATTTGAAAACAGCAGAACTAAACAATAAAAGTATTATAAATGTTAATTCCCTTCTCTTCTCCTCAACAATGTTATATTATTTCTTTTAGTAAGGAAACTTTTCCACGGCTACAGTTCAAGACAGTAGTCAAACACACACACACGCGTGCGCACACACACACACACACCCCAAAATTCTACAGGTAATGCCACTAAAACATTTATAAAATTTCCAAAATGTTTAACATTGTTCTTGCCTACAGTGGTAGTGATCTGGTCAGAAGTCAAAGGAATCATTATCTCCTTTGTTGACCCTGTGAAAAATGATACACATAGACAGGCAATTTAGCATTTTAAACCTAGTCTGGAAGTCTATACAATGCTTCTTCAAAGTTACATGAAATAATATGACTATACTGACAAAATAGTACTTTTTTTCAGTTAACAGTCTAGAGAATATGTATATAAAATTATACATTAAAAAATAAGTATTCTCAACTGAAGATTTTGTTCTGCATAGTACTTCAAAATGGCTCAGTTGTCTGGAGAGGTAGAAGAGGGAAAGGAAGAATAAAATGCATTTGCTATTTGCTATCTACAGAGGTATACTCCGAATTATAGGCTAGTAAGTCGGTCAACATTCATCTCTAGCTTTGGATCTATCTTAATTTCTTATACACAGGTAAGAAAAGAGGAAAGGCAGGGAGGAAGAGAAACAGAAGCCACTGCCACTGCCTCGTGGCTTAGGAAAATAATCATAGTAATTCTATATATATACACACAGCTATCATATTTTAAATCAAAATTAGAAACTGAATCACAAACTTTAAAAGTTTCTTATTATAAATTATTCACATATTAAAATAGTTATATTTAAGTGAAAAAAATCAAAATAAGGAATCTAACTTGTTTAAAGAGAATTCACCAATAAAGGAAAATCATGACTCAAACAGATATAAACACATTAAAGATTTAATTCTAATCATTAATCGGTGAGGGGATCAGTAAATGATATAACTAGTTCAAAAGAGAATCTGAAGAACAGACACATTTATAAATTAGAAATTTTGAAATGAATGTGCAAATAAGGTCAAAATGAGTTTTTCCACAATGGTATGCATGGGAGAGGTATATGATTGAACCTTCACTGGACAAGGCAAAATATATATGTCTATAAATGCATTACTACCAGTTATCTACCAGTTACAGAGTTTAAAATAGGCCAAAGTCAAAGAAAGACTACAATCAGATAACCTGGAAAAATGCACTGCATGCAGACAATGTAGTTTTCCATTGAACACATATTTTCACTATGTTTTCTAAGTTATTTTTCTCATTGCACTTTAAGCCAAAGAAAATATCAATATGGGTAATAGCTAAGCTTCAACAAGTCGATTAAGTTTAAACTTACAAAATCTTTAAGTAAAAACCAGCAAAGTAGAGGAATACCTATCAAAGACCTACATAGAGTTGGCAGTGACTTACAGGGAAAAACATCAGGCAAATGAGAATCAGATGTGTCATGAAACTTATACGGATTGTTTTACTTTTATTACTCCATTCACAGTAAGATAAACTTTTAGATATCTGCCTTCCTACTCAATGCTAGAGCATTCTAGTTACCAGCACCAGAAACGCAGCTTATTTTCCATTGTGTTTTTCATTTTCTCTAAGAAAACCATCAAACTTCAGCATGCCAAATAAGTTAGCCCTCTATCTATGGTCAAATTTTACTAATTCAATAAAAAATATTTACAAAGTTTTTTTTTTAATAATCTATAAATATTACTTAATAACTTGCGAAGGCCAGACATGGTGGCTGATGCCTGTAATCCCAGCCCTTTGGGAGGCTGAGGTAGACAGATCACTTTAGCTCGGGAGGTGGAGGTTTCAGTGAGCGGAGATCGCGCCACTGCACTCCAGCCTGGGTGGCAGAGTGAGACTCTTCAAAAAAAGAGAAAAAAACTTGTAAAAAACCTTTGCGAAACACTCAGCTTGTTAAGATTCATTTTTTGGTTTTCAGTTTTCAATTTTCAAATTTTCAATTTTCAAAATTTTCAGTTTTAAAAAAATCATTTTCCATTTACTGCATTGGAAAAGGATAATACATAAGTTTCACAATTCAAACTTCTTTGTATTCACTATTTTCCTACCTTAGATTCAGGTAATCTCAGTAGTGGTTAAGGTGTGGAACCTGCCAATTTGTTTATGTAATAGCTAACCCGTAAAGAAGTTCCTTTTGGAATTGTCATTGTGATCTTCAGTTTTACAAATGTGTATCTACATTAGGATATTACAGATTTTGACTCCAATGTATATCTTACTACTTGTTTGTGAACTCTGATGGTGCTTTCCTCTAACTTAGTCTTGGAGTCTCTCTGAAGAGTGGCTATAAATTCATGCCCTGCCCTAACAGACATGCTATACACACTCATGAACACTTCCCCGGAAGTGTTTTACTTTTATTACTCTATTTTTACTTTTATTACTCCACTTCCCCTGAAGTGTTCATGGATGTGTATAGCATGTCTTTCACAGGATACTTTTTTATCCAGTCGATGGCCTAATGTCTAAGTGTCTGACCCATGACCAGGTGCTCCTCTCACAGGAAACACTGGCAGATACATTTGTGGCTCTTATCTGACCTGTGTCCAATTTATTTCTCCCAAAATAGTTACTTTCTAGGAGAGCCCTGACCAGGAGGATTCAAGTATGGATATGTCAGATGAGACACAGAAAAGGAAACACAAAAAAACAAAGCACATGACATAACAGAAGCAGTGTATTACTTGGTGATTACTGCAGGGAAGAGGACAGCACACCTCAGACCTCAAAATGCCAGCAGAGTGAGGAAGCAAGCTCAATCAGCAGGTGGGATCACAAGAGAGAAAGGAAGAGATCAAAGTCTTTCATCATGGCCCAGGATGTTACTGGTGGGCTTATGGAAAGCAGGCATGAGCTCCGTGGAGTCATGCTGTGACTCAGAGGTGGTCCATGAGACATCTGTCTGGGCAGCCCATGCCTGTATGGGAGGTAGTGGGGGAGGAACAAGTCAAGTAGGCTGTACCTAGCTGGCCAGAAGAGAGGTCAAAAAAAGATATTTGCCTTTGCATAAGGCAAATATCTAGATCGACATTAAGAAACTGGTAGGTGGTAGAGAATTAGAAACTGTGTCAAGGGTGACTAAGCCCCATTGCTGGCAAGAGAAAGTCCAACTTAATATTCAAGATAGATGCTTAGGTAACACACAACATGGAAATTTACTATAACTGAATTTTAAACAGGAGCAAAAGACAGCACTAAAGACAACTTCTTAAGTAAAATATGCCAAGAAAAATAGCCTTTGGGTGATAGGATGATTTTTAAATAAATGGTTGGTTTCAATAATTCACAGCTATCACTGAGCAATCATAAGAAATGCTTCTATCTGCAAAGCATATTTTAAGTGTTAAATAATAGATTATCACAACACCAAGACACAGGAGCATGTGACTCTTTTGTTTTTTTAGAACTTGAAGTTGCACTATAGGCTGCTGTGAGCACATAGTGCAACCAATGGCAAAACTATCATTTATTTTAGAGTGCTTTCCTCCCACTCCTGTGCCAAACTCTTATGCTCCACCTACCAGAATACGTCCTCTAAAAAGGACTAGTTATAAAACAAGCACATTGTATCTCCCACCCATTCAATTAGCAAGTCTTTCTTAAGCACCTACTATGTATCAAGCACTGTTTCAGGCACCTGGGAAATACTGATAAGCAAAACAGACCAAAATCGCTACCTGCACGAGCATCTATTCTAGTACAGGAAAACAGCAATAAATAAGTAAATTATATAGTATGTAACTAAATGAAAAGTGTTGTGAAGACAAGAGCAAGTAGAACAGGAACAGACTGGGAATGTGGGGGATGATAAAGTGTAATTCTTAATATAATGGTCACAATGGGCCTCACTGGATATGAACAAATGAGCCAAGTGTGTATCAAAGAGAACATTCCAGGAAGAGGAGTCAGAGGGAGGGCTGAGAAGGGAGCACACCTGCTGTATGTGAGGAGCGTGAAGACTGGTGGGGCTGAAGCAGAACAGGGGCAGGGGAGAGGGGGCAAGGAAGTAGTTAAGAGATGAGTCAGAGAGGACCTTATAAGGCATTGTGAAGGTTTGGCTTTTACTCTGGGTGAAAAGGGAAAGCCAATGTAGAGTGCTGAGCAGAAGAGTGACCCGAGCTGCCTGTGGTTTCAAAAAGATCTCTCTGTGCTGGGAATAGACTATGAGAGGAAAGATCAGTTAAGAGTTGGTTCAGTTACTCTCCTGAGAGGTTACTGTGTGGTAAGGTAGGATAATGTACTATGACAAATCAACCTAAATATATAATAACTAGACCCAACAAAAGTTTCTGTCTCATTTATATAACATTCCTGTGTATGTACTCAGGTTGGCAAGACAATGTCCTACATCCATATCCCCTCCAGCTTGTAGCTATACCATCTCCTTGTGGAGATGTTATCTGAATGCAAGCAGGATTTAAGTTGGCAAAAAATTTTAATGGGTCTAGCATTAAAGTTAACATCTGTTCCACTAGGGAAAACTGTCAAATTGACATAAGTACCTAAAAGAGGCTGGGAAAATTTAGGCTAGTCAGGTTTCCAAAGAAAAAAAGATTGGATTTCGCTCAGTTTCCACAGCTCATCCTTGATTGGCAGCCAAAAAAATAGGTTACCATTAAAAGTTAGTGATATGGTTTGGATCTGTGTCTCCAACCAAATCTTATGTCGAATTGAAATCCCCAATGTTGGAAGTGGGGAGTGGTGGGAGGTTCTTGGATCATGGGGGTGGATTTCCCTCTTTGGTGCTATTCTAGTGATAGAGCTCTCATGAGATCTGGTAGTTTAAAAGTGTGTGGCGCCTGACCCCTCTCTGTATTCCTCCTGCTACGGCCACATGAAGATGCCTGGCATCTGGCTTTGCCTTCCACCATGAGTAAAAGTTTCTTGAGGCCTCCCTAGCCATGCTTCCTGTACAGCCTATTGAACTATGAGCCAATTAAACACCGCTTTTCTCTATATATTACCCAGTCTCAGGCATTTCTTTATAGCAATGTGAGAACAGACTGGATTCTGGACATATTCTGAAGACAGACCCAATATAATTTCCTGATTTTGATCTGGGCAACTGGAATTAAGTCACTGCCATCAATTGAAATCTGGAAGGCTGTGGTAACAGGTGAAGCTCAGTTCTGTTTTGAAAATGCTATTTATGTTTGAGATGTTTATTAGACATATGTGAGGGGAGATAGAGTAGGAAACTGGAGATATATATATATGAGTTTGGGAGAAAGAACCGGACATATAAGGAAATGTAAGTTACATTAAAACCTGAAACTGGTAAGATCATAATAAAGTAAACATAGGTAGATAAGAGGAGAGGATTTGGGGGTGCCCCAAAATCAAGCAATCAGGTTGAAGAAGCACCAGAGAAAGAGACTGTGGGAGCAAGAGAAAAAAAAAACGAAATAATGTAGTACTCTGGAAACAAAGTGAGAAAAATGTATCAAGGAGAAAGTCATCACTTGTATCACATGCTCCTAATGGGATGATAAGAGAAAAACCAACTACTAGATTTATATGTATGTCAAAGTCAATACTGACCTTGCCCAAAGCAGTTCTGCTTGGAGTGGTAGTGGGTAAAGTTTCTGATTGCAGACAGCAAGTACAGACAACACTTTGAAATATTTTCTACAAAAGAAAGCAAAGAAATTGAGCAAGGCAAATGGAGAAAGTAGGGTCAAGAGAACTTTTCTCATTTCTTCTGCCTTAAGCAGATGAGAGGAAATGAGGTTTATTGTAGTGAAGAGCTGGCTATCATCTATGATGATAGCAAGAATGCAGAACACATAAACACAGATGCTGATGGCTGGGTGGATGTGATGGTGGAAGTTTGTGGAAATTCCCTTTGATGGCTTTAATCAGGAGTAAAGTAGGATACAAAATTATGAGTTGAAAATTAGAAGAAGTGAGGCATCAGAGCAGTGGTACCCAACCTTTTTGGCACCAGGGACAAGTTTTGTGGAAGACAATTTTTCTACAGACCAGGGTTAAGGGTAAGGGGATGGTTTTGGGACTGACATACATTACATTTATTGTGTACTTTATTTCTGTTATTATTACATTGTAATATATAACGAAATGATTTTACAACTCACCATAAGGTAGAATTAGTGGGAGCCTGGAGCTTGTTTTCCTGCAACTAAACAGTCCCATCTGGGGGTGATGGGAGACAGTGACAGATATCAGGCATTAGATTCTCATAAGAAGTGCACAACCTAGATCCCTCACATGGGCAGTTCATAATAGGGTTGCACTCCTATGAGAATCTAATGCCACTACAGATCTGACAGCAGGCAGAGCTCAAACAGTAATGGGAGCCATGGGGAGTGGCTATAAACACAGATGAAGATTCACTTGCTCACTTGCCTGCTGCTCACCTCCTGCTGTGCAGCCCAGTTCCTAACAGGCCATGAACCGGTACCCATCTGTGGCACGGAGGTTTCAGAAGAGAGAAAGGGAGTGACATGAATAAAGGTAATACAGGGAGCATTAAGTACCAACTTGAAGTTCAGAAATTCCAAAATATTTCATTTTCCTCTAGCCATACTGTTACTTGGCAGAATGTACAGAATAGGCAGAGATAACAACAAGGGTGCAGTTTTGCCAAGCAAGCAATGACATGAGAGAAGATCAGGAGAGTTGACTGGTTGCTGGAAATCTACTAGATTCCCTCTCATGCAACCTATGACCATCTTGTCACCAAGTCCGGAGAATTCTACAGCTTTAAATTTTCCCCTTTCCTAATCCCTCTTGGCTCTTCTCAGAACCAGTGTCTTCTAAGTTCTTTTCACTTACCACTGGGACTATTGTAATAGCCTCCTAAACCAGTCTTTTTGCCTCTAAAATGTCCATCTTCTTCCCTGGAGCCAGATGTTCTTTCTAAGCCTAACAAATCATGTTTTTCCTCTGCTTAAAATACTTTCACTTCTACAGTCTAAACTGTAAGCTTAGGACATAGAACCCTTTATTACTGCTTAGCTCTCTGGACTTATCCTTTACCACTCTCCCACAAATACTGTGCACTTGGCCACAGGAGCTGCATACATTTGCATCAAGGTAAGTACCACCAACTCTGCTCTAAGTAAGGGTTGAGCTACTGCTCCATTCCCCACCTAGACTGGAAGCTCTTTCAGGAGAGGGATCTTGCTTTATTTGACTTGAAACCTTAGGGCCTGGCAGATGGCAGACCCTCCAAGAATGCCGGTTGAATGAATAAGTGCATACATGTGACAGAAAGAACCAGAGCATCTCTAAGATATATAGGTACTAATGTACACATCTTGTAAGCCATAATATAAGCACAGAAAGATATTTCATTCATTCATTTCACTCTACAAGCATTTAACAAGCTATACTACACACCAGTCAGCATACCCAAATGCTGAATATAATCTTCTTGGGGGAGACAGGTGAGTAAAATGATTACAGTCAATTTCTACTTCTATAAGTAGGTCTGAAGAAAAGCATTTTTAAAATGTGTTGGCCTGGCGTGGTGTCTCACGCCTATAATCCCAGCACTTCGGGAGGCTGAGGCAAGAGGACTGCTTGAGCCCAGGAGTTCAAGACAAGACTAGGGAACATATTAAGACCTTGTCTCTACAAGAAAACAAAACAAAAACATAGCCAGGCATGGTGGTGCACACCTGCGGTCCCAGCTGCTCAGGAGGCTGAGGTAGAAGGATCACTTGAGGCTGGCAGCTCAAGGCTGCTGTGAGCTAAAATTAGACCCCCTACACTGCAGCCCAGGCAACAGAGCAAGACTCTCTATCTAAAAAAATATATTAAAAGTAAATAAAAATAAAACGTGCTACCAAAATACATACCCAGTATTCCTCTAATTGGTATTGTAATTAGAATGCAGTGTACATTGTGTAATTTTATCTACGTTTCTCATTACACTAATAGCACTGACTTGCATTTCAGTACATTTTGTCCAGCCTCAGTCTACTTTAACCATTTAGCCTAGAGAAAGACAACCTCATTGTTACCATAATGTGCACCTGTACTCAAAACTGCTATCCAGCTCCCTGTAGCACTAACTTGAAAAATGTGTCACAGGGAATGGAGATTTGGTTTTATGCGTTTAAAAAAAAATCATCACTACATTTCCCACTGTGTGGATAGCAGGGGGAAAAGCGTATCCACTTTGAAGATCCAAGTTTAATAATGGTCAAATGCCAAACACACTGTATTAATATCAGTGAACAAAAGACACAGAGCTTCTCTCATTAGATATCTGAATTAGACATAGATTTTATACCTACGTAAAAAATAGATACAGCTTATATCTATGTAATGTATACCTGTGTCTAGTCTGTTACTCTCTCTATACACAGACATGCGTGCACGCGCTCGCTCACACACACACACACACACACACACACATATATACACATTTACTTGAATTCAACCAGGTGCTTAACACAAACTAATAAACAAAACCATTTTTACACAATTGAAAAGGACAGTATATATTTTATATTTATTATGTACTGTATTTCACTGAATAAATATTTATGCATACCTATATACTCTGTGATTATATGCATACACAAAAATATGTACCATTACTTTATGAGTGGTACACAAAAATATGTATCATTACTTTATGGGTGATAAGGAATTTCCAGGAGTAATTCTGACCACATAAGACTTTCACTTTATGTGCTAACTTCAGAATTAACTCTCCCATAAGATACAACTGTATCATATAACAACATTATTAAGAATAATTTTCAAGTTTTTAAGTATGTGCTTGGTTTTTAAAGTATGCCTAAAATAATTACTTTTGACCTGGTCATCTCCCTATACGAAGGATTATTTATACCTGAATTTCAAAATTGAGCTTAACAATAACCTTTAAAAAAGAATCGTTCATATTTTAGTGTCCACAATAACAACTGGCAAGATTTTCTGGAATTAGAAAAAAGCATTAGTTACAATTTGATTTTCTGTCAAATTATTTCTTATTGCTAGATATTCTGCATTTTAGAGTTCTGCCCCTAATAGTTTATGATTGTTTTAATGGTTGATAATTCAGGTTTTGAAATTAGGTGCTACACATTTGGTTTCAAAATGCTAACAGAAATTCGCCTAAGAGCATAATACAGAATTCATCACAAAAGAAAGGTCACACACACGGCTAGTCACTAAATGTGTGTTCCCTTTGAGCCTGGCATTGTTACTGGATTTGTAATCTGTGATACAATACTATCATTAGAAGAAAATAGAATGGAAATGTGCACATGCAAACAGATAGAGCCGGTTCTCCCTTTCCTATCACTGTAAGTAAGCAGAATTCTGAAAGACAGTCATTGAATCCATTTAAAAAAATATATAATTAGCACCCATAAATAATAATGATTACTTTAAAAAAACTATCAACTTATCAATTGTTTAACTTTTCTCTTTTTCTCTCAACATTTCAGCGGAGAAACAACACAGAGTGTCTGATGTGGTTTGGGTGTTTGTTCCCTCCAAATCTCATGTTGAAATATGAACCCCAATGTTGGAGGTGGAGCCTAATGGGAGGTGTTTGGGTCATGGGTGCAGATCCTTTAAGAATGCCTTGGTGCCATTCCCAGGGTAATGAGTGACTTCTTACATTCTTAGTTACCATGAAATCTGATTGCTAAAAAGCCTGGCACCTCATCCTATTAGTATCTCTTACTCCCTCAGTTGCCATGTGATATGCCAGCTCCTCCTCTGCCTTCCACCATGACTGTGAGCTTCCTGAGGCCTCAGCAGTAGATGCTGGCACTATGCTTCTTGTAGTCTGCAGAACCACAGGCCCAAATAAAACTCTTTCAAAAATATACTGTCCACCATCAGGTATTCCTTTATAACAGTGCAAAACGGACTAACACAGTGGCCCAAATCTAATTCCTTAGTTAAAAAAAATTTTTTTAAGAGACAGGCTCAAGAACTCCTAGGCTCAAGTGATCCCCCCGCCTCAACCTCCCAAGTGGGATTATAGGCGCACACCACCACACTTGGCTCACAGTAAACACTTAAGGGTGAACATCAAATGGTACTTTAGTACATCTTTATCATTGTAGCTCATCATTCTCAATAATCTTAGTTCTTCCAAACCAATCACTAATCATTTCATCAAAACTAACTCTGAAGCTTTCTTCCTCCAAAAAATATTTTGAGATAAGCTCCATCCCACTACTTAATCCTTTACTTTGATTTCTAATGGATATTCAAGTTATGTAATTGTAATACAGATACTTAATAGAATAAGCAAACCATTACCATCAGTGGCTTATAAATACTTTCCATATCCCTATTTGTCAATATAATCATTATAATAATATTATGCATGAATTTCACTTTTTAAAGGAAGACCATTTATGCCTATTTAGTAACTGCCCTTTAATGATCACCTAGGAAAAACAGAAAGACATTGAGCAACTTAGAGAATGGTCAAATATAGAAACAAATCATCACCACTAATTTCCAAAGTAAAGACATTTATTGTATGCACACATATTTCTTATTAAACAGTCAAATTTAAGGAACTGACTATAAGCTATGAATAAGTAAGAGACTATAAGCTGTGAATAATATGTAAGGATAGTTACAACGCACAAGGACAGCCGGTCACAGTAAATCCTTCCATTCTGAACAGCATTCCTTGTCTACCAACTTGGTCATTAGAACATGACTGCTATTTTTTGATGAAAAAAAAATTTAAATATAAATAAATATAGAATATTTACAAAAATTTGTATTTTGTGAAACAAATATTTCACAAAATATTGTGAAAAGTTAATACAACAAATATTTCTTATATTGCAAAGTGAAAATGATGAATACATTCCTCAATTTAAGTAGGAAAATGTCAATTGTACAATTTGCTTTTCTGGTTTTTCATTGCTTTTAAGCCTGCCTTTAACCAAAGGAGAGAATACAAATGGTCTAGTTCCTTAGGGGATGGCAGTATTCAATCAATCACAGAGCAAAGGTAAATAAAAAGAAATTATTTTCAGAGACTCTAACATCCATCCATTCCTCCAGTATCTTATTCTAACCTTGTGTCTTTGCATCAATGTGAATCACCAGAAAGCTATATACTTGGACCACATCAGCTTAGCCCTTCAAAAGTGAGTTACACTGATTTGTCGTATCTTAATGTGATGTGAAATTATTTTTTTTACAAACAATTTAATTAAGGAAAAAACTGGATTATATTGGCCTTCAGGGTTATATACTTTATAACCGTGAAACGCTCTTTCACGCAATTACACTGATCCTCAATCAGCAATGCAATCTACTGGCATTTTGTTGCTTTTATTCCCTCACCTTTTCTTTATTCTTTTTACTTCATCTTCATTTGTGTGGTCTCAAATTATTTTAAGGAAGGAATTATACACCTATTTTTCAATAAAGATAATAGTCTTAACAGTCTTACTAATAAATACTTCAGGACTTTCCAAAGTACTGCCAATTTCTCACTTTGAGTTAAATGGTTAAAAAGTTATGTCAACAGAACTGAAACAAAAAGAAACATTTTATTAAACAGGATTTTAAAAATTCCCATTACATGCAAATTATTTAATCACCCTTCATTCACATCATAGCAATGAAATGCAATAATCAAGCACCTCATACTTATTCTATGCTTACATATATACATACATATTTCACAATAACCAAGATATGGAATCAACAGATAAATGGATAAAGAAAATGTGGTATATTTACACAATGGAATACCATTCAGCCATTAAAAAGAATAAAATCCTGTCACTTGCAGCAATGTGGAGGAACCTGGAAGGCATTATGCTAAATGAAGTAAGAAAGGCCCAGAAAGATTAATAACACACATTCTCATTCATATGTGGAAGCTCAATAAATTATCTCACAGAAGATGATCAAGACAGTGGTATCTAGAGGCTGGGAAGGGTAGAGGAAAGGAAAGGATAGGGAGAGGTTAGTTAATAGATATAAAATTATCCAAGATAAGAGTTACAAGTAATTTATTGTGTATTTTCAGCTAGCTAGAAGAGAGAATTGTGAATGTTCTCAGCACAAAGAAATTATAAATATTTGAGGTAATGGATATGCTAATTACCCTGAATTAATCATTACACAGTGTATACATATATCAAAATATCACTCTTTACTACATAAATATGTACAATTATGTTCAATTTAAAATATTTTTTAAAAAGCAACTTTAAAGGCCGGGTGCCCTGGCTCACACCTGTAATCCCAACACTGTAGTGGGTGGATCCCTTGAGCTTAGGAGTCTGTGACCAGCTTGGGCAACATGGAAAAACCCCATCTCTATAAAAACATGCAAAAATTAGCCAGACATGGTGGCACATGCCTGTAGTCCCAGCTACTTGGGAGGCAGAGGTAGGAGTATTGCTTGAGCTCAGGAGGTTGAGGATGCCATAAGCCAAGATCGCACCACTGCACTCTAGCCTGGGTGACAAAGCAATACTCTGTCCCAAATAAATAAATAAATAAAAGCTACTTCAGTTAATTTTTTTGGTGATTATGTTGTGAATTTATAAGGTTCATTCGTTCATATTTGTACTCAATTTTAGGGTTTGCTTTTTAACAATCATTTTTCTTTACCTTTTTTGTTTCAGTACATGACCAATTTACATAGTTCAAAAGTCACACTATAAAATCAGACTTAGCAAAATGTCACTCCCATCTCTATCTCCTCCACGGTGTCTTCATCCACTCCTTATGATAATTATTTTAGTGGTCTCTGCTTTAATCCTTTCTGTGCTTCTCTTTTGCAAAACTAAACTATATATACATAAATACACTTTTCCTTTTTGTGGATAACAAGGTCTCACTATGTTGCCTAGGCTGGTCTTGAATTCCTGGGATCAAGCTATCTTCTCACCTGTGTCTAGCTAAGGGTTGAGACTACTGGCATGAGCTGCAGTACCTGGCCAGACTATGTATTTTTTATTTTCTATTCTTTCTTATGAAAAAAGGAACCATACTTGCTATATGTACATACATTTTATATTTGGAAATCTTTCCATATCAGCACATAAAAATCTTCCTTATTCTTTTTAATATTCTATTCTATTCAGTCAGTCTCCTCTGAACAGATATTTAGGTTTTTTCCTGCTATTACTAACAATCCTACAATGAAAAACTTTGGGGATATGTTAGTCTACATTTGTACAGGTAATTCATCAGGATAAATTCCCAGAATTTAGACTGGTAAGTCAAAGGGTAAGTGCAGGTATAATTGTGATAGATATTACAAAATTCTCATAAAGTTACACTATGTCACATTCCAATCTGCAATGTATAAGGGTGCCTGTTTCTTCACAGGCTTGCCAATTAAGTATATTCTGAGCTTTTAACTTTTGCCAATCCGCAAAGTAAAAATGATCTCTATTTTCATTGGCAATTCTCTTATTATCAATGAAATTTGAACATCTTTATATACATTGTCATACATCATATCTTTTTTTGATGAACTATCCACATATTTTGTTCATTTAAAAAATCATTATTAAAATATGTCTTTCAATGTAAAAAGAATTAAATAATCCTACAGTGTTAGCTTCAAAGTTAGTTTTAAAAAAAAGAACATTAAACAATGAAAAAACAATGTATAGATTAACTGAAAAAAATAAGAACATCCCTTAAAATTATATGGTCATATTTTATACTGTGTTCCAAACAGTCCACTAAAAAGTGGCTGTTAAATCAAATGAGAAGGATATTAAGAAAAATGTATTCAAGTTACAATTTTATGATACCAATAGTGCTAAGTGGTTAATCTCACAAACAACCAAGCCACTGAAGAAGGTGAAAGTTTGGGAAACAGACTGTTGAAAGGCACTTTTTGGTTACAGTTTAATTACACCCACCTCACAAGTACAGGTAATTCTTCGAGGATGAGGGGCTTCCTGTTGCAGCTGATATACTGTGAGAAGGTAGAAACAAAAAGTGTCAATGTCCCTTACATAGAACTTATCAATATATTAGAAGTAAAAAACTGGCTATTTTTTATGTTCACAAGATAACTGGTATAACCTTATTTATTACATTGTATTATGAACAAAACAAAGTAAACAAAACTGTATTTAGTGAAAGCCCAGGAGCAAGTAAAAACAGAAAAATCATAATTCAAATGAGTGTCTTTTTACCTTAAAACAAGTCAGTGCTGGATATTTGGCTTTGTTCTCTATAATGTGGTCATTTATTTTCCCCAATTCTTTGTGGGGATGTTAACGCATGTCTCTATATAAACCAATAATGGTTATATATACACATATTTAAAGCACATTATTAAGTGTCAAGCTTAAAATTAAAATCAGGATTTATAGGCTAGATGTAACAAATACACTGTTTTTTTCCCCTATTTATATTGCAAAACTTCTATCTTCAAAGATAATCTTCCTCTTCCCCTAAAAACAAAAGTTCTGAGCCAAGGTTAACACTGCGTATTCAATTAGGGCGAATATAGCAAAAAAAAGAATTCAGATATTCAAAAAACTTGCCAAAAGAGTGAATAATTTTTAGGGCATCTGAAAACGCATCAGTGAAAATTATACTGACACCATGACTTCCTTCTAGCCTCAGTTCAGGCTTTTTAATTTAAAATGAAAAAAGAATGAATAGCTATGTATGTCTAAATTCATCTCTTGGAGAATTTTTTTTCTCTATTTCTACATATCTAATCACATATAATTTAATACTCTTAAGTATTTAACTAATACTTAAGATATTTTGTTGACATAACATCAAACTACCCAGGAATCTGGGGCTGTCAGATAACAGATGACTCAGATTTTTTTTTGTTTGTTTTTTGTTTTTTTTTTTGTTTTTGTTTTTTGTTTTGTTTTTTTTTTTGAGACGGAGTTTCGCTCTTGCTACCCAGGCTGGAGTGCAATGGCGCGATCTCGGCTCACCGCAACCTCCGCCTCCTGGGTTCAGGCAATTCTCCTGCCTCAGCCTCCTGAGTAGCTGGGACTACAGGCACGCGCCACCTTGCCCAGCTAATTTTTTGTAGTTTTAGTAGAGACGGGGTTTCGCCATGTTGACCAGGATGGTCTCGATCTCTTCACCTTGTGATCCACCCGCCTCGGCCTCCCAAAGTGCTGGGATTACAGGCTTGAGCCACCACGCCCGGCCGATGACTCAGATTTTAAATGGATATCCCTACACAGACTCTACTTCTGACCACATTTATTCATATAAATCATGGAAACATATATAGAATAAATACAATACACATACATACATAATTACGTTGTGTATATATATATATATTGTGTATATATACAGTTTCCCTACACACACACACACACACAATGAATACACACAGGTACATATCACACATCACTGTTATGTACTTCTACGCAAAGGGGATATGCACTGTGGCTAAGAATTTGAACTCTTGAACCAAACCACCTGGGGTCTGAACACTGGGGCTCTGTCACTAGCACTGCATTCTGTGCCTTCATTTTCCTTATTTGCAAAATAGGAGTAATAGTTTCTACTTCACAGATTACTGTAAGGATATAAACTACTTATGTAAAAGATGTAAAACAGTCCCTAGCACACAGTAAATGCTCAATAAAGATTACTTATCATTACACATAGGTGATTGATATTAATATACAAAATTCTTTATAATAACACTTGATTACTAGGATGCATCTTGAGTTCATCACTAAAACATAACATCAGGGCAATGCTTAACTTAAAATGAGCTGAGAAAATACAGCTTTTTTGTTTAAAAATCAAACACAAAGTCATTTCATCAGTAATGTTTAAGTTCTACTGATAGAAATGTATTCCTTTACCTTTTTCTCCTGATGGCAAAAATCCCTAAGAGAGGTAATATGTTAAAATAGTTTTAGATACCCATATTTCATTGTATTAATCAGAAATATTCCTGTGAATATTATTTTATATATTCTGTTACAGAGATGACACAAAAGTAGTTAATTCTGAGATAGAAGAAGGAAGAAAAAGCACTGAAGCCAAATTTGTCTAGCCCTGATAATGAAAGTACATGTGTATCACCCCAAGATGTGTAGCTATGTATGTCTAAATTTATCTTACAGCACAAATCTCCATCCTCCTTAAGAGCAGCGAAACCATGATTTCTAAGAAAGAATTCTTCAAGGGCTGGGCACAGTGGCTCACGTCTGTAATCCCAGCACTTTGGGAGGCCAAGGTGGGAGGACTGTCTGAGCTCAAGAGTTTGAGACCAGCCAGGGCAACGTGATGAGAACCCGCCTTTAAAAACAGTGGGGGAAAAAAAAAAAAAAAAAAAAGATTCTTCCAGTCCTTTCCTCCATATTGGTAACCATAAGATAAAAATTCAGTTCACATTTCTACTTTGATTAGTAATTCTCAAACCACTGATTATTTTCCTTTGTCAAGAAAATGCTCTAGAAAGTGCTGCCATCTATGAAAACCTAATTTTGAGAAATGAATGATAGTCAAGAACATTAAAAGTTAATAAAGTAAAATGTCAATTTGGACTCAAAGCACAAATACTCTAGTATCTGGTTATCAGCAGTAACCATACATTAAGATGAGCTACTATGAAAAAAGGGAAACAATATTGTCATATGAGAATTGATCTGGGTTTCAACTTTTGTTTTCATCAGTTTCAAAGGGCATAGTATTTTTTAAAGTCACATCTTACTTTTCAATTTCTTTCAAATCCTTCTAACTGTCTCAAAGGGTAAAGCTCTGTTTCATAAAGAGGAAATTTTAGACAAATGTCTTCTAATTGGCTACCAGTGGTTAATCTATCTTTAAGACCCATTTTTTTAAATTCTTTTTTTTTTCTTTGAGACAGTGTCTCACTTTGTTACCCAGGCTGGAGTGCAATGACACAAACATGGTTCATTGCAGCCTCAAGCTTCCAAGTTCAGGCAATCCTTATGCCTCAGGCCCCAAGTAGCTGGGACTATAGACACACACTACCACATCCAGATAATTTTTGTATTTTTTGTAGAGACAGAGTTTCACCATCTTGCCCAGGCTGGTCTCAAACTCCTGAGCTCAAGTGATCCTCCTACCTTGGCTCCTTAAAATGCTGGGATTACAGGTGTGAGTCACTGTGCCTGGTCAAGTCTTGGATATTTTATAACAAATATAAAAATTTTAGATTCAAAAAACACCTATCAAAAAGATCATTAAAAAATTACACAAAGCAATGAGCTCTAATTCAGGTCCTTCTCTCTCAGTTTGGAAATTTTGACAATTTGAATTGGAACTCAGCCGAATTTAAATCAACACAATCATTAAATGATTATCAAAGATTAATAGCTAAATTCAAGATGAGGGAATATATGATTAAAGTACTTAATATTTTCAATCACCTTAGAAGTATCAATGCTGATATACTTATTAATGAAATTCTCAATCCCCACAGACGATAAATTGTTCATCAAGTCCAAAGATCACAAATTGGTATCTTAAAGTCAAAATTGGCTCACATGTTTTATTTGCTGTCTTTTAAATTTGAGTATGTTTTTAACATTTAAAAATTAAGAAACTTAACAACAAAAGCAAAAGAGAATTCTAGCCTCTCTTGAAAACTCATATCTGGCAATATTGAACCCAGAGTCTAGCATAACAATAAAAAGGAGCTAATTTTGAGCTACTCTCCACAGACAGAGTCTCCACGGTCTACTTTCTCATAGTCCTTACCTGGCTTGCCTGCCTCATTTATCACATATAAGGTTCCTGGTTTAATTCAAACAATAAGTATTGAAAAGCAGTAAAACCGTATTTGCTTAAAAAGAGTCCACAACTTAGACTTCTTGCTAATTTTATTTCCCTATTGGTTTATATTTGTTAAGACATCAGAGTCACATTTTTACAAGATAATGGAACTAACAGTAGAAAGCCCAAGATAGGCATGGGTAAAATAAATTTCTTATAGAATCAAACTGTGAAATGCTATTCAGATTCCACCATGTTAAAGAGAAGAAAACAAGACACATTAACACGTAGGAACTTTTTGACATTAAATAATCTTGTTTACTTTTATAGATTGACTACAGAAGTGAACAATTAGAACTTCTTGAATAGTTTTCAATGGGTGTACCTCCTTACATAAATTAACATACCTGATTATTTTTAATATCTCAGCCCATTTCTATTTTATTACCATTTTGAGAATTTTTTAATAACTAAATTTAAGTCACATCACAGAGATGCTGAAGCATTACAGTTATTTGATCCCAAAGACTGTCAGTAGAAAATATTGTCAATTATCAGTTCTAAATCAGTCTGGCCTAAGAATTAAACAAAATTGTCATGGCTCAAATATTAAGGGTACTGAAAAATGTCTACTACTGAAATTTAAAATTCCAGTCTCTACTGATGAAATCAGGGTATAACAGGCCTGTCAGTCTTTAAAATTTTTCCTGCTAAAATGTAAAGACTCCTCAAGAGATGAAGTCCTTAAGGTACATTAATAAACATCTTACTAAAGATTATTTACAGCTTGTTACAGAAACTGTAAAACTGCCTGAGTGGTAAAGATAAAATAAACAAAAAGATTCAACTCAATCACAATTTTTTCTAAGATCAGAATTTGACAAATACATTAACCATCTATATGATCATAAAAAGTCATCATTAGAATGCATTTATTTATTTAATATGAATAAATAAATGAATGAGACAGGGTCTGGAGTACAGTGGTCTGATCACAACTCACTGCAGCCTCCAAACCTCTTGGGCCCAAGTAATCCTCCCACCTCCTCCTCCCAAACAGCTGGGACCACAGATGTGCAACACCATGTCCAGCTAATGGTATTTTTGGTAGAGATGGGATCCCTCTATATTGCCCAGGCTGGTCCCAAACTCCTGAGCTCAAATGATCCTTCTACCACAGTCTCCCTGAACTGCTAGGATTACAGGCCTGAGTTACCATGCCTGGCTGCAATTTTTGTCTTTTCTCATTGGTTAAAATTTGCACATATTCAAATCTTAGAAGATTAATAACATAATCTTGTAAAAAAATTTCATATGACCAATTTTTAAAAAGGGTTTTTCCACTTGTTTTTAACACAGTTTAATTATAAAATTTCCTTGGATCAGAAGTTTTTTCATTTGACGGTCAAAAGATAAAAAAAATCTATTTTAATAATTTCCTTCACATTTCAACTATTAAAATGATTGTGGGGAGTTCAGGCATTGAAGTTATTAAGAGAATTTATAAAACTCAGTAACAAAACTGTAGTTTCACTAAAGAAAGATTTAGCTGGGTGCAGTGACTCACACCTGTAATCCTCAAGTGAGGCAGGATCGCTTGAGATCAGGAGTTGGAGACCTTCCTGGGTAACACAGTGAGACCTTGTGTCTACAAAATAAAAATTTTAAAAATCAACCTGTGGTCACAGCTACTCAGGAGATTGAGGTGGGAGGACCACTTAAGCCAGGGGGGCAAGACTATAGTGTGCCAAGATTACACCACTGCACACCAGGCTGGTGCAGTGGTGTAATCTTGGCACACTATAGCCTATCTCTTTTTTTTAATGCCTCTTTTTTTTTTTTTTGAGATGGAGTTTTACTCTTGCTGCCCAGACTGGAGTGCAATAGCGTGATCTTGGCTCACTGCAACCACCACCTCACAGGTACAAGCGATCCACCTGTCTCAGCCTCCCAAGTAGCTTGGATTATAGGCCTATGCCACCATGCCCAGCTAATTTTTTTGTATTTAGTAGAGACGAGGTTTCACCATGTTAGTCAGGCTGGTCACAAAGTACTGATCTCAGGTGATTCACCAGCCTCGACCTCCCAAAGTGATGGGATTACATAAATGCCATTTTTTAAAACAAATGATAGCTACTGCAAGACATGTGAGATAAATGAAGCTACAAAAAATATCAATTGCATATATTACATGTACTAATCAGTATTTTTCACTGGGAAAAAAAACTCAGTAATAGTCTGAGGCTTCATAAATGTTCATACATTAAAAATGTGCAGGGCACAAGTCAGAGTCAGGGAAAACTGAAAACCAGAAAATGCAGAGATTTTTTTTTTTTTTTAAGATGGAGTCTTGCTCTGTAGCCCATGCTGGAGTGCAGCAGTGTGATCTTGGCTCACTGCAACCTCCACCTCCCTGGTTCAAGCAATTCCCCTGCCTCGGCCTCCTGAGTAGCTAGGAGTACAGGTGTGTGCTACCATGCCCAGCTAACTGTTGTATTTTTAGCAGAGATGGGTTTCACCATGTTGGCCAGGCTGGTCTCAAACTCCTGTCCTCAGGCAATCCACCTGCCTTGGACTCCCAAAGTGCTGGGATTACAGGCGTGAGCCACAGCGCCTGGCCAGAGAAGAATTTTAAATAGGCTTCCAGCCAATGAGATTATGAAACAAAAGAACATTAGTCATTTTTGCACATTCTTATAACTATACTGCCAAGGGGGGGAAAAAGGCACCAGCAGTGTGTGTGGGGGGAAGCATTCATGGCAATTATTTTTAGAGATTGTTCATATTTTACTTATAATTAGCCCAAAGTGGCAACCTATTAAAAATAAAACTATCTGTTCTGGGAACATAAGACCAATGAGAATCTGAATCACTGTTCCTTCAGTCAGCAAATCACAGCAACTTGCAAACATCAAAATTTAGAATAACCCTCAATATTTACAAAGATTTTAATCTATAATTAAAGCACATGTTTCTTAGGCTGCTTATTCAACTACATAAACAACAAACAAGAGCTCAAGAGCTTATACTGCTTTTCTGTAATAATGAATTCATAAATTTTAAAAAACCATTTTGATTATATTAGCCCTATTAGTACGAAATATCCTTTACATGATTCAATAATATTCTCTAGGAAACAAGGAAAGGAAAATAAAAAACTAAAAACCTCGAATTTTAAAAAGAAATATTTATCCTAACGCAGTTTAAAGAGCAACATGGAATCAAGTATCTCTCTTATATTTTGGGAAAGCAATTATTTAAAAGGAAGATCACTTTTTTTGCCTCTTTGCACTTATTCTTTCCATCAACATAGCCTCCTGAATTATCATCATTTAAATATTCCTTTCTTCACAGAAAGAATCAGGACCTGAAAATAATTAGACTGAATTCTCAGTGTCTCCTTGTATTAGCTTTATTAGCCACTCTTAACAAGTGGTTTCAAGTTTCACTACATGGAATTCATGCAAGCTCAGAGGGATGAAATGCATTCCAGGCAGAAAACCCTATACTGTACAGACTTTGTGGAAACACCTACTTAACCACAATACTTCTATGCTATTCCCAAACCTTGCTATAAATTAATTTTTCAACAATAGGTACAAAATGGAATGAGCATTTATATCTAATAATCCCATATTTTTATATTACTTATAAAGCACTATTCCCCACACAAATTTATTTGTAGACTTACGGTAAGATTTCCAAACAGGAGGTCTATATTCATCTGTATCTGAAAGAAAAAACATCAAATTAACATTACTGAATATTTAAATTTTAAATGAGACATTTTAATCACTAACTCATTTAATATATATTTGTTGAGATCTATTTGTTCTAGGCATTGTGCTAGGCACTAAGGGGCATTCGGGTTTTTTTTTTTTTTTTTTAAGTCTTGGTCCTTACTTAGTTGGAATACAATTTTACAAAGATGTTCAAAGAAAGTTACTGTATTTATTCAACTGCTTATCACATAAAAACATCAAGGTTAACTTTTACTGCTGGTACTCATTTTTTACTATCACTGAAGTAATGGTCAATAAAGACTTTGTTTCTTTGGGTTTAATGATTATTTCACTGAAAGGTCCCTAAAATTATTGAATTTTTCTTTTTCAAACTGACCAGATTAATAATTTTAATCACCCTAAAAGTTAAGCATTTCTATTATTTTCCACCATTACATTTAGGGGATTCCAATGTACTTGGATTTACTAATATGAAGAGAGAAGAACAGCAAGGTTCAGATCTCAGTCCTCATACATCCTGGACAATCAAAACCAGAAAATGAGAAACACTTCAATGGAAGAGAGTGTATCTAGGGAACCACAAGGAACACGAGGTGAACATCCGCTCTTCAAGTCCTTTTCCCCTCATGCTGCCTCAATGCAGATGTAGGAGACAGTATAAACAGGAAGTAGAAAGAGATGGAAATACAAACACATGAGGGAAGTGGAGTAATCAGAGAAAGGAGGAGCCAGTGTGGTCTGGCTCCTCATCAGTAAAGTATAGCTGGGAACTAACTTTGCCAGCCAAAACCTCTGCCTGCAAGACTATACAGCCAAGCCTGCAGAAACATTTTTTTGGTATAGAAAGGTATGGCCAGCCACATCACCTGGCTCTCTGCTGGCAACCAACATGAACCCATTAGGCAATCTGATCCTAAAATCTTGATTTGCAAGGAGACAAGAAAAATCCCTGGAAAGTTTATTGAGAAGACTAAACAAGTAGCTCAGGAAAAATGGTCCTAGACATAAGACATTTGGTCTCCAATCTGCAACCTTTAAACTGCAATCTCACACCTGGTTTATAATGTGTTATCATAAACCACACAAATACTTTTGAGATAAAGAGTTACAGCAAGATCACTAATAATGGGCATAAGAACATAAAATGGAAATTTTAAATCATATGGAAATTGCTTAGCAATCTGTAGGAGTGTTCAAATATGTCTTCTTCAAGAGAAATAAATAAAGGACATCCATATTAGTAAGGAGGAAGTCAAACTGTCACTGTTTGTTGATGACATGATCGCATACCTAGAAAACACTAAAGACTCATTCAAAAAGCTCCTAGAACTGGTAAATGAATTAAGCAAAGTTTCCAAAGTTAATGTACACATATCAGTAGCTTTGCTATACACCAACTGTAATTAAGCTGCGAATCAAGTCAAGAACTCAATCTTTTACAATAGCTGCAGCAACAACAACAACAACAAAAACTTAGGAATATACATAACCAAGGAGGTGAAAGACCTCTACAAGGAAAACTGCAAAACACTACTGAACTACTGAAAGAAATCACAAGTGACACAAACAAATGGAAACACATCCCACATTCATGGATGGGTACAATACTGCGAAAATGACCATACTGTCAAAAGCAATCTACAAAATCAATGCAACTCCCATCAAAATATCGCTATCATTCTTCACAGAACTAGAAAACACAATCCTAGATTTCATATAGAACCAAAAAAAGAGCCTGCACAGCAAAAGCAAGACTATGCAAAAAGAACAAATCTGGAGGCATTACATTACCCAACTTCATACTATAAGGCCATAATCACCAAAACAGCATGGTACTGGTATAAAAATAGGGATACAGACCAGTGAAACAGAATAGAGAACCCAGAAATAAAGCCAAATATTTACAGCCAACTGACCTTCAACAAAGCAAACAAGAACATTACGTGGGGAAAGGACACCCTATTCAACAAATGGTGCTAGGATAATTGGTAAGCCACACGTAGAAGAATGAAACTGGATCCTCATTTCTCACCCTATATAAAAATCAATTCAAGATGGACCGAAGATTTAAATCTAAGACCTGAAGACGATGTAAGTCAGGAACTCAAATCTACATAAAGAAAGGAAGAAGAGCATCAGAGAAGGAATAAATGATGGTAAAATGAAAAAAGCGAAAGCGCACACATAAATATGAATAACAGGCCGGGTGTGGTGGCTCATGCCTATAATCTCGGCACTTTGGGAGGCCAAGGTGGGTGGATCACCTGAGGTCAGGAGTTTGAGACCGGCCTGGCCAACATGATGAAACTCCATCTCTAATAAAAATATAAACATTAGCCAGTCATGGTGGCAGGTGCCTGTAATCCCAACTACTCAGGAGGCTGAAGCAGGGAGAATTGCTTGAACCCAGGGGGTGGATGCTGCAATGAGCTGAGATCACACCACTGCACTTCAGCCTGGGTGACAAAGTGAGACCCTGTCTCAAAAAAACAAAAAGAATGAATTACAGATTACATGAATAAATGAATAATAAAATACGGCAGCAAATACAGTCATTTCTCATTATTCACAGTAGTTATATGCTATGAAGTTACCTCAAACCATGAATTTAGCAGCAAATACTAAATCACTGCTCTTAGGGGCAACACAGGGTTAGGTTCCTGTGTGCCTCTGGTCAGAACATTTTCATCAACCATTAAATATATAACCTTGTTTTACATGCGTATCTCTTTAAAGACACCTTATTTAGTATATACTGTTGATTCATTAACACTGAACTCACAACAGCAGCACTGTAACTCATGCATGTATGAAGCTTATCTAACACATGCGTATTCCCCTGAAGATACATTACAGTCTTCTTACTCTTAGGAACACTGGAACACTGTCTACACAGCACTTCAGCACTAGTCTTGGGGACCATTTAAAATGGCAAAATCACTAACAACAACAACAAAAAAGCCCCACAAAGATGTAAAATAGTGTGGTCCTTAAAAGACCACAAAAAGAGGACTTGTTCACAGCATGAGAGCTGAAACAAGGTGGAGCACTGCCTTGCTTGGCCACAGCTGGGAACAGGTAGGTTATATGACTCAAATTTTTTACTGCTCTTTGATTATTTGCAAGTGACCACAAAAATGCCACAATGATTTATTTTAGGGTTACAAATAAATGTTAGAAAGGGGGCAAATTTCCAAGTATGGAATCCATGAATAATAAAGATTGGCTGTAAATAATAAACAATTATTTAGGAAAACAGCTTGCTCAGGTGAACCTACCCAGTGATAATAAAAAGTTAGCATAAAACACAACCTTAATGCAGTGATAGATACATACATATTTCCTCTGCTACCGGGTGTGTGTGTGTGTGTGTGTGTGTGTATGTGTGTGTACGCGCGCTGAGGGCTAATTATATTGAAGTTTGTCTTAATAAGTAAACCACAATTAATTCAATTATATTTTTAATACTAGAAAAAAATCTGCCTGTAAGCATTCAAGTCATGTTATTATTTTCTTGATCTTTTGCTGTTATTATAATTCAGTCCTAAAGAGTATGATGTGGAGTGAGTTTCCAGTTTATAACAGGACACTCATATTCCACATGTGTCTCCACTTCCTTGTACGGCTCCAAACCATAGAGGCAGCGACCAGGCACCTCTTGATCCACCATGGTGGGGCTAGGAAGGGAGGAAGCACTCAACCAGACTGGGACCCTATGTAGTAAATAATTTAATTTGTCTCAGAAGAGGTCTGGACTTTGTCTTCAACTCCTGGAGATAATATTTGTTTGCCTGGGGCTAGCCAGAGAGTAACATGGAACTTTGGGTCACTGGTATCCGCCAAAGAACCACATGGACAGTCAATCAATCATGCTTAGGCAATAAAGCCCCAATGAAAGCTCTGAACACTGAGGCCGGGAGAGCTTCTCTGGTTGGAAATATCCCATGTGGCTCATCAAACATAAATGCAGGAAGAAAACAGGGACATACTTGTAATCCCAGCTACTCTGGAGGCTGAGGCAGGAAGACTGCTTAAGCCCAGGAGTTCAAGAGCAACCTTGAACTTGGGCACCAAGGAAAGAAGGAAAGAAAGGGAAGGGATGGAGGGAGGGGGGAAGGAAGGACAGGAGGAGAGAAGGGAGCGAGGGAGGGAGGGTTGTCATGTGTGTTGACTCCAAGAAGAGAGGACAACGGAAGTTCTGTGTTTTGTAATTCTCCTGGAACCTGTCCTGTGTGCTTCTTCCCCTGGCTGATTTTAATATGTATTACCTTTCCCGGTAATAACTATGACTATAAGTACGGTAATGTTTAGTGAGTTCTGTTGAGTCCTACTAGTGAATTTTAGCCCATGAACGTGGTTGGGGAACTCCCCCAACCCAACTTGCAGAGGGAAGTCTTGGAGTCTTTGTAGGTGGGCCTAACTTCTCATGGACCCTGTGCAAAGTTGCACCCATGAGTAACAAGGGTCTCCCGGAGATCATTCTGACTTTGGAGAAGGTGAGAGAGAAAGGCTCATTCTCAGAGTCCTTTCTCTGAGAGCTGTGTACTTAGTGCTAGGTGGGGCTTTCTTAGGGAACATCAACCTTTACTTGCTGAGTGACTTTAGAAAATTTACTACCTTTCTGCATAATAATCTATTTATTTATAAAATAGAATAACAATATCATCTAAAATGGGAATAGTAACAACATAGGTTTGTTGTTGAGAATTAAATTAGATATCATCTATAAAGCACCTTGTACTTAGGAGGCCTTCAGTAAATAAGTACCCTCTCCTGCCTTCACCAAAAGTGATTTTGAGAACAGTATTACCATATTAGCCTCAAGCTAAATCATTAACAGCCATGTATTCTCTTCTTACTATTGTTAATGATTTCAGCCATGTATTCCCTTCTTACTCTTTCGGTCTTCTGTGTACACCCGCTCTGTTATAGAAGACATTATTCAAGATGCTACAGATCACAATCCTATGGCCAAACAAATTTAGTGTCTGGCAAAAAAAAAAAAAAATGCTAGGGAAAAGGTTTGTTTCTTTTAATATTAAAACAATTTTAATTAATGACACTTACGAGCACTGTTTGCTGGTGGAAGAATAAACTGGCATAACCTCTTTGGAGAGCAATCAGCTACATATACCATAAGCTTAACTGTGTAACAGGTATCTGTTAAGGCAGAGATTAGATGAGATGTCCTTAGAAGGAGAACATTTAAAAATTATGACAGCCTTTTTTAGGTTTGGGGGTAGAGACCTTAGATTGCTGGTGTGGATCCTTCTGCTGAAAAAAAAGCAGCTTGAATGTTCCTTTAGTTGACCAGTGGGTTGGTAGTTACCACTGTCCTTAGGACTCAGGGGCAAAGAGGACACTGGGAGGGGACAGCTGAATGGCTTAGGACAAAGTGCCTCAATCTCTTGATATGCAGAATTAGTTGCTAAAGGAAGGAAGACCAATTTTCTAGGACCCTAAATCTTCCTGGAAAGGAAGAAATATTACCCCAATCTTTGATTCCTGAGATTCAAAATTAAAGAGTCACGGAAGACACTCATAGCTCAAGCCAAGTCCCAATGGCAAGAAGAGGCAGAGACATTCCTGAAATAAAATGGTCCTGAAGAAGGAATAATTGAAACTGGTGATATAAGGTCACACAGAAAGCTTCTGCGTTCATCAGGAAGGACAGATTCTGGCACAGCCTAAGGTGGATGTTGGAAGTCTCTGACTCCCTAGTACACTAAATCCTGGAGTAAAAGAGAATGAACTTTGAAAGAACTACGATCTTGGCCTTCAACTGGGGTGACTGCTGTGACCTGGGCCACGGTCTGACCAGAAACAGGATCCTAGTGGCAGTTCAAGCAACTATTGCCAAACATTATGGGGCTGGTCTTAAATGCTGACAGAAAATGATGACAGGAAGGAAGAGCAATAGTGTAGTCAGTTCTCTTCCTGGCATTTGGAGGAGGATGGGATGACTCTGGGACTGGGAAAGCCTCCTGGGGCTCAAACTTGGAGGCAGAGACTATCTAAAAAGGAAGATACTGAATTTCCTGCTGATTAATAGAAAAAAATATGAGAGGATATTTGGCCCCTGAATTTATGTAACAGGCCATGCCAGTTCCCTCTGCATACCTTCTGAACCAGCAGTTCTATTTCTAAAAATTTACTGTAAAAAAATTAAGGATGTTAGAAAAATATTAATACAGATGAATATCACCACAATATTACTTTTAAGACTAAAAAAACTGTACTCAACCTAAATGATCAACAACTGAAAAGTGGCTTAATTAATTGTGATTAAGTATGATTAAGTATTCTAGTTTGACAATACCTGGATACATGAAAAGAACTTTACCTTTTAGTCTCTTAGAAAGTCTGTTCTCTGTTATCTAAAATATTTTAAATCTTATAAACCAGTGGCTGTCGATCTTTTTGGTCTCATAAATCTGGATTCTAAAGAGCTTTTAATATGTATTGATATTAGTCACATTAGAAGTTAAAACCTAGCTGGGCGTAGTTTTAATTCATGCCTGTAATGCCAGCACTTTGGGAGGCTGAGGCAGGAGGATCACTTGAGTACAAGAGTTTGAGACCAGCCTGGGCAACAAGTAAGACCTTTTCTACCAAAAAAAAATTAGGTGGTGAGTGACTGTGGTCCCAACTACATGGGAAACTAGGGTGGAAGGATCACTTGAGCCTAGGTAGTAGAGGCTGCAGTGAGCTGTGTTTGTGCCATTGCACACCACTCTGGGTGACAATGAGAAAAAGAGGGGAGGGAGGGAGGAAAAGAGAGAGGAAGGAACTTGAATCATATTTTTTGTTAATTTACTTAAAATAATAAGCCTTACATATTAACATTTTTATGAAAAATAACTATATTTTTCAGAATAAAAAAATGGTGTTACATTCTGCAAATCTCTTTAAAGACAGCTGGATTCCCATATCTGCATCTGTTGTTATATCATATGCCGTGTAGCTTCTAGAAGATTCAACTAGATACTTGCAAGAGAATGTGAGTGATTAAAATAAAATAATGTCTCAGTATTATTACAAAAATAGTCTTGACTTTGTGGAAATTCCCTCAGGAGTCCCTGGACCATACTTTGAGAATGAATGTTTTAAACTGTAATTTTCTTGGCATGTCTAGGATATGGGATAAAATGGGGTAATAAACATTTCATCTAATAGAAGAAATTCAAAAATTAAGAAGGGATAAAGGAGAAAATCATGTGTTCTTTCGGCAGAGAACAACAGCTTGTTCAAAGGAAGTTATCCAAGGCTAATATGCTGAAAATGTTTGGGACTGCCTTCAGCTGAAGGTCTCAAGAGCTCACAATACCTCTTTTTAATTCTGCCAGAAAATCCACCCAGACCCAGCATATGAACGTGTCAAACTCCATCAGTAGAATATGACAGAGAATGAGAAGCAGATAACCTATGACTCAAGAACAGCTGCTTAAAATATCTTTATCATGGCACAGCTGGGCACGGTGGCTCATGCCTGTAATCCCAGCACTTTGGGAGGCCCAGGAGGGCAGATCACCTGAGGTCAGGAGTTGGAGACCAGCCTGGCTAACATGGTGAAACACATTCTCTACTAAAAATACAAAAATTAGGCATGGTGGCATGCACCTATAATCCTAGCTACTTGGAAGGCTAAGGCAGGAGAATCGCTTGAACCAAGGAGGCAGAAGTTGCAGTGAGCCAAGACTGTGCTACTGCACTCCAAACTGGGCAACACAGTGAGACTCTGTCTCAAAATAATAATAATTATTATTATTAATATACACATCCTTATCATATGTATGATTATTTAAATTAAGTAAATACCCAGTTAAATCTATTAAAAGGTTTTCTCCATTGCCATGAAGTATCAGTAATGCTTTTCATATCTAATATAAAAGATAATTTTATAAAAATTTCAGTTATGTTGGCATACAGAAACGTTAAAATAATCAGAAAGTTTCACTCATTCAAAAATTATGCATGAAACGCCTTCTAAAGGTGAGGCAGTTACGAGGCAGGTCCAAATATAGTTTGTGCCTTCAATGGCAGTAACAAAAATATGATGGATATTATTTACACACAAGGTAATAAAGCAAGAGTAATACAGGTTTTACAAACCACTGTCTTATCTTAATGCCTGGCAATAACAGGTCTAATAATAATAATTATTATTTAATAATAAAAATAGTAAATATTTACTGAACTGATGAATGAATGGAAGGAAGGAAGGAATCACTTTTAGCCAGAATGTCAAGAAACACATACTAGAGGAAGTATTATCTGACAAGACCCTTAAAGGATAGATGGTTTTTAAAATAAAGGGGCTGTGAATAACAGGCAAAAGGACACTAAACAGAGGAGAACACGGTGAATAAGGGGGCAGAAACAAGAAAGTTCAATGAGTGTTTTGGGAACTACAAATAAGGCAGAGTGGCTGAAATAAAGACTTACTGAGGAAAGTTTGTGATTCAGACCCTGGAGGGAACCTGGGCTGAGATGTCAGGAGGCATCCATAAATAAAGCACTATGAGTTTTTCCTCTGCTTTATATGTTCTTCCAATTAAATACCCAGCTATTTGGGGACAGAGGAATGCTGTAGTCAGGTCCAACTCGCTTCTCAAGAGTCGGAGAAAGCAAGCCAGGCAGCCGGAAGGCCAAAGGCAGAAGACAACAAGCACAACTCAAGGAGCAGACTTACAAGAGCACAAAGTAATGAAATCAAAATCACAGATGGCAGCAAGGCCTGGGAAAGTGGAGAGACAGCTTCATGTCTAAGCTAGTTTCTGTATGAGACATTCTCCTCAAGACCTGATATAAAAACATAAACAAATTCATGAAAATGAAAGAAAAAGATGACATCAAAATAAGCCTAAGTTAATTTGCATGTATGGTACAACCTCGTAAGCGAATTTTTCAGTTTTTAATAAATGAAAGAAAAAATACGCCTGTGTATACGTATGTGTACTTATGGGGGGAGAGAGAGGATGAAAGAAGTTCTTTATGTTATTCTTCCTACACTGAGAGTAACAGTGGTGATCTCTAGATCAGCCTTTCTCCTCATCTAAAGCAAGCTTGGATAATGTTTCAAGTCACTGTTTTCTCAGTTCTCCCAAGTACGGGAGAGAGGAAGTATGTGCTTTCTGGAAGCACAGGAGAGAAGTTACCTTATTACATGTACTGGATGCCCTATGGTCTCAGGGTATTCTCTCCCAGAACCCGGAGGAGAAAGGCCTCTCTATTATACAACGAATATATTACATTTGTACTAACAGAGAACTATTCAAAACAAAAAAGTGTAAGTAATCTGTAAGATGAAGAAAACATGGAAACTGAATCAGACAGAAAAGTCCTCTTTAATAATCTCCACAGGAGGTTCTAATTGTTTTAGGTGGGCTCTTGAACTGCATGTTCTACCAGAGAAATCCCAGTCAGAGGCTTAGAAATCAACCATAGCCTTGTGACAAACTTATGCATAATAAAGCACCACATTCTTCTAAAGTCTTTGAATTCCCCTCAGAACCCCTGTGGAGGTCTTCATTTACCTCTTCTCCCTGTTCTAACTGAATTGTTGAATGTCAAGCATTTGTTATAGGGAATAAAAAACAGTTTCTTAATTAAATGTTCTTTCATTTTTGGTTAACTGCTAGAATTGCAAGTCAAGAAAATCTTTTCTAAGCTTATTTTTATATATTCTATCATGTTTATGAAAAGTAATTCCAATTTTTCTTTTTTAAACTCAAAGGTATACTTTTTTTTTTCAGCGTAATATTTTTTTTTTTTGGGACGGAGTTTCACTCTTGTTACCCAGGCTGGAGTGCAATGGCGCGATCTCGGCTCACCGCAACCTCCGCCTCCTGAGTTCAGGCAATTCTCCTGCCTCAGCCTCCTGAGTAGCTGGGACTACAGGCACGCGCCACCATGCCCAGCTAATTTTTTGTATTTTTTTTAGTAGAGACGGGGTTTCACCGTGCTGACCAGGATGGTCTCGATCTCTTGACCTCGTGATCCACCCGCCTCGGCCTCCCAAAGTGCTGGGATTACAGGCTTGAGCCACCGCGCCCGGCCAAAGGTATACATTTTAAGCAAGGTTTAGTGTTAAACTCATTGTTGCCATAATCTTTTATGCTGCTTTTTCTTTAAATATTAGTATTTTCAGGACACTCACTTTTCTTTAAATAATAAAAAAATTCAAGATATTTAACTGAGCCTTTAGGCAATGATTTTTAAAACCCCTAGTTAAATCAATCTTTGATATAATTTATAACATTATACTTATTTAGGAAGTACTCAAAAATATTCATTTACTGACAGAATTAAATTTACTTATAAATAGCCAAATGTCCTGGTTTCTTGGATTAATTTATAACATCTTATGACTGAATACAACTTCGTGTTCTCTCCAAATAGATCCTACTTACATCCACTACATCTGTAGAAGTTGTTAAAAATGACCTCTGAAAACAAAAATTATTTTTATTATATATTCTTTTTGTATCATTATATAATCTATATCTTATGCATTCTTTGGTTTAGGATAATATTCCTCTGGTGAAGTTTAAACCCGCTTAACATTTTACTTTTAAGGTTAAACACTTCATTCTAGAACAGACTGGAATATTAAATTTAAGCTGTTTATCGTTTTATGCTTAAACCAAAGACTTTTACAACTTTTAAACAATACAATGAATTCTCAAAAAAAAAAAAAAAAGAGACTACATTGCATTTTAACTGAGAGTTAGACAAATGACCCATGAACCCTCAAAAATTGTGATTTAGGTTTTAAAGCATATTAGCTTTGAACTGCCTTTGGTTTGAAAATTAACAATTTTGAATTGTATAAAAAGAATGACATTTACTGGCAAGAGAAAAGATCATTTCTTCCCTTTGAATGAAGAGTCACCTTTCAACCAACTGGTGAGATTTCCTGTACGGCTTTAATCCAAAAATGCAAGGCAATAATAATTAATCCCCACCTGTTGCTGTTCTGTTTCTGTGCAAAATTTAGACACACCAAAATAATGACATGCTTAAACTCTTATTTTACTGTAAAGTGACTTTTAAAAGAACAAGGGCATAAACAATAAACACCAAACACATAAGTACTAGAGTTAATATGTGTGTCACAAAGAAAACATCCACACTCTTTAATAAAGGAAGTTTCTTAGGAAACGAAAATTCACTGTAAAAATGAAAAGGCTCCTAATAACATATACAATTCTAAACCAATGAGGAATAAAAATGAGCCTTGCTAGGTTTCTAGGTATTTCACATCCTGACTAAATTTCTTTCCTAGAAGATGCTTCAAAACATGGAAAGAAGGCACTGCAACTAAGATAATTAAAATTCACCCTGCAAAGTCATGGCCAAATCAGGTCAGTTAAATTCACCCTTAGAAGCAACAAAGTCATTTAAAACTGTTCCAAGTTGAAAACTGATGTGTCATGATTCAACTCAGATAGAAATAAACTATATTTAAAACCAAAGACAATTATTTTTAATTCTTCAGAGAATAGTGACCCAGAACTGTTAATACAAAACACACATACACACTCTCTCTCTCTTCTGAAACTGTGCAACTACCAGTGCTCACATGTAACTTCATCAAAGATCTCCAGAAAAAAAATATTTTGCAAATGGAGTGCTCAATTCTTCACCATGGACCCACAGCCTGGACAAACAAAGCCTCCTAAATGAAATGTGAAGCAAACTTGGAAATCTCTCCTACTTAAAACTAAAGCTTGGTCTTTAATAAAAGACCTAAGCAAAGTTTCCTCTAATCAGCTTGGCAGACTAGCAAACAGATTACACAAAGTCCTTCTGCTTACTCAAATCTTTCACTATCTTGAAAACGAAAAGCTATACACAGGAAATGGGTCATTTAATTCAATCGGAAGGTAAAGCATGTCATTCTCAAACCTACTAATTCTTCTTCTAGACAAGTCAAATCTGATGTTTTCTCCTTAAAGAAGAGAACTTCTGATAATGTTTCTCCTAACATGTCGGCATATTTACAGAAAGTCCTCAGACAGGCCTATTTACCCACAGGATTTGCAAAAGGGAACCTCAAGATGACGTTTAAATCTTGTCAATCCTCTCAATAACATCTCAACATTCCCAACTGGCTCCCATTTGGATTTTGTTGGGTATGTTTCAAAAACTAACCTTTAAGAATACAATACATTTCCTGAAACCCACAGAAAACTCAACAATGACAATAAAGTAGATCTTTCTGCTTCTCTTCATCTCACATCTAAAATTAAAATGCAGCTGGGTGCAGGGTCTCACACTTGTAATCCCAGCACTTTGGGAGGCTGATGCAGGGATCACTTGAGCCCAAGAGTTTAAAACCAGCCTGGGCAATGTGGCAAAACCCTGTCTCTACAAAAAGTACAAAAATTAGTCAGGTGTAGTGGCAAGCATCTGTAGTCCCAGCTACTGGGGTAGGGGCAGAGGTGGCATGCAGGGAGGACTGCTTGAGCAGGAAGGTCAAGACTGCAGTGAGCCAAGATCACATCACTGTACTCTAGCCTGGGCAACTAAGTGAGATCCTGTCTAAAAATTTAAATTAAATTAAAATGCAATGAATTATTTCGTATGAAGTCCTTATAATTCATCCTTAAAAGAATATGCTATATGTTACGTATGTTTTAACACAATAAAATAATATGCTTGATGAACATTTTTTCCAATGTTCATGTTCCAATGTTTCCATTTTTCCAGTCCAACAACTTAGACTTTTAACCATTCATAGCACTTGAAGTTCCAGATATTAAATAATGTAACCATACAAACACTCTGCAGAATTCTTACTTTTTATAATTGCAAGTTCTGGAAAATAATCAAATATACTTTAGTGGAGATTTTGTCAGTTACTTTTCCAACTATAATTCAGTGTTCTCAGATATCCTCAACTCCTTCAGCAGATCCAGTATATAAGCTTCTTAATCTTTTCTTAAAAGAAAAATTGCAAACAATGTTTTTCTCCTTGTTATTATTCATCCTTTGGCACAAATTATTCCTCACCCATGCTTTTCCCATACTCCAACAGTTTTGTAGCACTGACCTACTTGGATTCTTGCCTTTGGAAAAGGAATTGATCATCATATTCCCTGGCCTAGGAGTATTTAAAGTAGTGTGTTTATTAGAATGTGCATTATTCTGCAATGCAGATTCACAGCATTTTCCAGTGATGAGAGACAAAATGTCGTTTTGCCAGCAAGCATTGAAATAGCAACCCTTCAAAGTCTTCCTTACATCCGTGTTTTCAAGCTTTATCAGAAGGACAGTTGCTCAGAAAATAAGAAAAACTAACATTTAAATGGGAAAAGAGAGATAAGGCTCCCATTACTAATATTCACATCAGAGGCAACAGAGATGGGAAAAGATCACAACATTCCTCATCTTACTTTGATCATTTCCAAATGCATTTCTTTTCAACTGGATGCCTCTGGGAAAACCACTCAGTCACTAAGAAACAAAAAAAGTAGATTCTGAGGAACACAGAGAGGTTTGCCTTAGATTATAAACTATAGAGCCAAATGTGGAACAAGGCAGTTCACAACTGTAAGGAAGAAAGCAAAATCAGACATGGAAGTAATACTGTGGCAACCACAAATGAGCAGAGTTGGATAATCCTAAAGCACGTTAACTATCCCAAAGTATAGTAAAACGCTTGGCATCTTTTAATTAACTATGCTTTTATGGCGTACACAACAGAATAGGCTGCCAAGATGCTAAAACTCTTTAGAAATGAGAACCTGTGTTCCAAATTGATAGGTACTTGTTTTTCTTCCTGAGAGCACAACCAGGACATGAAAGATCTAGGGCTGTGGTGTCTCTTGCTGAAACGTGCATACAACAAGGCCTAAAATGAATGTGTAATGAATGAACTGATTTAAGAAGTTTCAGCAGTGTAGGGATACGAGCAACTAACAAGTATAATACCAACAAAGGTCCATATTTTCTCAATTATAAAATCCAAATGCTTTAAAAAGTGAAATTATTTTTATGACACATTTGGCAGCAAATCCTGGTCTGATTTGAACGTCAAAGTATTTTAATAACTCTTTATAACTCATTCAGTGGCAAAAACCTCACCTGGTCAATGTGACAATATTTAGTCTTTATCTCATTGAGTGTGACCACTTATTTCATTGCAGAAATACTAATGTGATTACAGAGTAATGACTCAGACACTGCTGTATTATAAAATATACTGTATATATGTAAAATATTCTACCTTTCTAAAGTCTGAAAAATCCTGCATTCCATCACAAATCTGGTCCCCAGGGTTTTGGACAAGGGATGACAGACCTGTTACTGTTATTAATATTTATAGCTGATCACGTTAAAATGTAAGTCAGAACATGCCACTCTTCTGCTGCATTCTCTCCAATGGCTTCCTGTGTCACTCAGAATAAAAGCCAAACTCTTCACAACTGCCTAAAAGACTGCTATTTAAAGAGGACTATAACACTGGTATCATCTGGTCACTTGGAAATGCAAAAGTGCAGAACCCAACTCCCAACTACAAATCAGAGTCTGCATTTTCACAAGACCAAGTGATATGCATGCACACCAATTTTTCAGTAACATTAACCTACAAGACCCTTGGTGATCTGTCCCCACTAAGCCCCTGAGTTCATCTACTTCTTTTCCTCTCACTCACTCTTCTCCAGCCTCTTTGTTCCCCTGCCATTCATCAGACATATAAGACACACTTCCACCTAGCTGTTTCTTCAGTCTGGAATGTTCCTGCCCAGGTGTCTCTATAGTTTGCTCTGTCACCTACTTCCATTCTTTAGTGACGCCTTCCCTGCCATTTAAAAAGTTCAAAACTCCCTGACACTTCATATTCTCCTTTTTTTTCTACTTAGTACTTATTACTATCTAAAATACTATCAATTTTATATTGTTTGTTTCTCTACACCAGAAGGTAAGCTCAATGAGGGCAGGATTCTTTTGTCATCTGTTGTTCACACAGCTGTGTTCTTACTGCCTAGAACAGTAATTCTCAGTGTGGTCTATAAACACTTGTGGGTCACTGAGACCCTTTCAGGAGAGGTCCACAAAACCTAAACTGTTTTATGAGTAATCCTAAGAAGGATTTTGCTTTTTTCACTATATTGACATTTGTACTGGTGGCATAAAAACTATCTTGGGTAAAACGAAGCAGTAGCAATAAGGCTGTCATTGTATTCTTTACCAGTACACACTCTTAGTAAAAAGAAAAATTGTTTAACCTAGGAATGCCCTTGATGAAGCAGTTTTAAAAGTATTAGTTTTGTTAAATCTTGATCCTTAAGTACACATCTTTTGGACATTCTGTTAAAAAAGTGAGAAGTGTGCATAAGGCACATCTGTTGTATACCAAGTATGATGGCTGTCTTGAAGAAAAGCACATCTGAGATCATTAGGGTTGTGAGCTGAACTAGCTCAGTTTTCATAACGGCCATTTCACTTGAAAGAATGACTCACAAGCTGTGACTAACCAGACTTGGGTATTTAATAGGTATTTTCTCAAGAATAAGCAAAGTGAGCTTGCAACTCCAACAAAAATAACTAACAGTGTTTACTGTCAGTCACAAAAACGCAAGATTTCAAGTGAAAATAAGATTTTGAGGAAACCTGTATCCACTACCATGACCTTGATAGTTTGTTAATATTTAAAGACTTTTTCCATAAGATCAATGGTGACATTAAAGAACTTGATTCTAAGACATACTACATGATGAAATGTGTTAACATTCACAAGATTTACATAGTCAATGAACTAATGTTTTTGAAATGACAAACATATGATAATGTATCATGCATGGGTGAAAGATCCAGTCAAATACAAGATAGACCAGTGTATTTTAATGTAGCAGAGTAAAATGTCATTGATATGGTTTCAAAGTCTACGTTGCAACTGACCTTTAAGAAACCACCACTTGTCAAGTTTTAGTGTAGTATCAAAGTATCCATAACTATTTGAAAAGATTATCAAAACACTTCCCTTTTTTCCAGCTATATATCCGTATAAAGCCAGATTCTTTTCATATATCCCAAACAAAACAGTATTTTTCAAAAGATGACTGCACTGCAGATACAGAATCTAGTTCTCTCCTAAGCTAGACATTAAAGAGTTTATACAAATGTAAAATAATGACTTCTCTTACTACATTTTAAAATATAGTCAATTTTCATAAAATGTGTTATTTATGTTAACATGTAAAGAGCTTATGGCTGGGCGCGGTGGCTCAAGCCTGTAATCCCAGCACTTTGGGAGGCCGAGGCGGGTGGATCACAAGGTCAAGAGATCGAGACCATCCTGGTCAACATGGTGAAACCCCGTGTCTACTAAAAATACAAAAAATTAGCTGGGCATGGTGGCGCGTGCCTGTAATCCCAGCTACTCAGGAGGTTGAGGCAGGAGAATTGCCTGAACCCAGGAGGCGGAGGTTGCGGTGAGCCGAGATCGCGCCATTGCACTCCAGCCTGGGTAACAAGAGTGAAACTCCGTCTCAAAAAAAAAAAAAAAAAGAGCTTATGATTTTTTAATTGATAATTTTTAAAAAGTTCTCAATTTTAATTTCAAATAGCAACACATATAACCCACATAACAAATGCACCTAGAATTCCCAATGATGTTGCAGAATATAAATGGGTACTGAGATTTAAAAGTTTGAAAACCACTGACCTAAAACAATAACTAGAACACAATAGTAAATTATGTCGCACTGAACAATTACAATGTGCCAGTCTCTTGTTAAATGTTTTCATACTTATTTCATTTATGTCTCAAAACAATGCTTGAAGGTAAGTATTATTACTATTACCATTTTATGGATGAGAACATCAGTAATTGAGAGGGATCAAGGCACCTGTTTAAAGTCACATTGGAGCAGAGCCAGTCCTTGAACCACGATCATGTGCCTATAGATCTCATACTCCTAATTAAAATTGATAGTACAATAAAGGGATCCTAAGTTAGAAACAAGGCAAACAGTGCCATGCCAGATGACTACATCTAAAAATATTAAGGCAATAAGAAGGAGCCAAAATACAGAGCTAAATGAGTTGGGGATTGAAGAGAGATAACCGAAGCAAGCCCATATGAGCAGAAGACAGGGCCAGGACTTCTCAGAGGTAGATGCAGATGCTTGAGGAAATACTTCAAGTGTAGTCCACAATGGCCCAACAACTATCAGTAGGCTAAAGAATGAACAATAATAACCCTGAGACGTCTGGCTTCAAGCCCAGCTTCCAGGACAACAAGTTGGTATCCTCATGGTCAGGTTCATTCATGATGCTATTAAAGTCTTCTCCTTGCTGCTACTGGTTTCCCTGTAGCTCAAGCTTGAGTATAACCTTCAATGAAATGTTTAGGATGTTCTCTGGTTCCCATATCCAAAAAGAGTTGCCATCTCATTAAACCATCAAGTCCAAGAAGCATCTTCTCTTTGATCCATAGCAGAGTAATATCCTAATGCTTTATCACTCCAATAAGCTTAGTGACAAGAAGAGCACTTAACTGTCTGCATCTCTTGAAGGACTGTAAGGTCAAAAACAGTAATCCCTCACCCAATTTCAAATTTCCCCATGCTAAAAACTCCTGCTAGAATATGCAGACAGACTTTCTAAACTCTTGAAATTTACATTTCCTGTGATATTTAATCTATGAATCACTTTGTTGGGGATGATTAATAAGTAAGTGATCTAAGATTGGGAAGAAAAAAAGAAGGTGAAGTGGGTGGCAGAGCAGTAGTTGTAGTTTTAGTAATGCAGCATTCAGACAATGGAAGTTGGGGCAAAGAAAGCAAAGTGAGATCTTGGAACTGTCCTCATTCACTCTATTAGGAGGGAGAGAGGAAGGGAGGCCATAAAGTCAGGTTGATTCAGTGCCTAGGCTGAGTGTTACCACATAAGGAATTATGCTACACAACCCTATCAGGGAGAATGTTTGAAAAATTCTGACTCAGCTATGCATATGGAAGGTCAGAAATAGAAAATATAACCCCTAAGTATGCATAATATCTGCAACCATGGAAAAAGTGGATTTATTTATAAGCATAATCTCCAAATGTTAGATGAGGGAGATCCTGAGAAGTTTCTAATACAATCACTAATATTCTTTTTTTCTGATGTCCTATCCTCATTTTACATCAGTGAATAAAAAAGCAAATTAAGAGGGCTTTCATAGCTTTCCTAGTGACCCAGGATTACCCTAACACTGCTTTTGCCTTGAACCCTTCTGTTATTCAACCACAAATGCTTCCACACTGGGTCATCACAGTAAAAGTCTGAGGGTTAGAAAGAGAATGCCAGATAACAATGATTATGCTCACTGGTATTTTCCACAGTTGAATGGGCTATGATCCAATCCGCCTGTCTCCTTCCTACCATAACCCATGCTTCAACATGTGATATGCAGAACTATCATGACAACATTTTGCCAGATCATGAAACAGAAAACATACATATGAACACAGTTATTCAGTGTTTTAGATGCCACAGAGCACTGCAGTCTTCCTGATGATATCAGTGGACCAATTCAGGATGCTGGAAGCCTGGTCCCAAAACATGTTCTTCTCAGGAAGGGCAGAAACCTAGGCAGGACCTGACAAGATATAGACCGAGGCCAGGGAAACTCATGACTGAAAGTAAGTTCTGGAATATGTCTCTATGCACAAGCGAAACAAGGAAAGACAAAGTGATGAAGCAGCAGCAGCAGCAAAAGCATGCAAAAGATGAAGGATGCCTGGGCACTTCACTTCCGGGTGCTTAGGAGGAAGAAAAGTCACACATTTTCGGCCACGCTGATGTGAGTTTCAGGACTGACGACATGGACCTGCCTCACTTTGTGCTGCCAGCTTTGGCAGTGCGTGGCAGCGATTAGAAGTGTGGGTGCTGGAAGTTTGGAAACCTGCCTGTACTAGCACTTACTAATTCTGACTCTGCCCCTGGGCATGTCAGTTGGACAAATGAATATTAGCTATTGTTATTACTATTACCATTGAAAAAAAAAAAAAAAAAAACCTTTTAACCTCCTGAAGTACCTGACATTAAGGAAATTTCCAGAGAAAGAAAGAAAGATAGATATCACTGGAAAGCAGTATGAAGGAGTATGTGAGTTAAAGTAGTAGAAGGTATCTCTTCTATGAACATATGTAAACAGAATACCTAAAAGTCTCAAGATATCATACTTCAACGAATTTTCCAAAATACCCTTATTTAGAAGATACTACTTCTTTTTTTCCCGTTTCCACTCCAGGACTCAGAATACTGTGACGATGCCAAACATACTTTACATATGAAAAGTTATAGTCCAATAGGTTTACCAAAATGAAAAAGCGGATAATCTGTTTGTTTTTAAACATTCAAATAGAGTCTTCTTTTGTTTAACCCCAGGCTTGATGTGGATTTCTAATAAGCAATATTATTTGTTATTCAAAAAGCAGACTGAATGATTTATGTCACGCAGCTGTGAACAAGCATTTTGTTGAAAATACCGTCTGCATGCTTTACTGCACTAACATTGTTAGAATGCCCGCAAGGAAGCTGAATGCTAGGAATTGAAAAGCAAAGGTCATTGTCACTGGAAAATGAAGAGTTATCTGATTCAAACCCACATCAAGCACAGGCAAATAACAGCAATGAAAGAACATTTCCATGTGCTTTTATCAGTCTGTAAGAGAGAATTATGTATCTCGAATAAGACTTTTCAAATTCCTACAATATAACAAAAAATGAATTTTTACAGTTTACAGTGACAAGTTGTTTTCTCATAAATTTTTAAATATTGGTATACTCTTCAAAGTCAAGGCAACTATGCTGCTAGTAAATGTTTTCCTAGCACCAATAAAATGTTCACAAATAAGAGTAATCATAAACAAAGATAAATAAAATAAAGGTAAGAGTAATATACTTTTGTTCCTATCATTAATAAGCACGGAAACATGAGACTGGTTTCCTTCACACACGTAACATACATGAAATAATTTCAGAAAACTTGAATTCTCAGTATATATGCCTGTAACTGGAAAGAACATTCTCTTGATTTTCTGTAAACAGGCCATAAGAAATGATTTAAAAAAAACACACACAAAACAAATTAACACAAGCTAAACTGCCCACTGGGGTTAATTATTACAGCAATCTTGCCTAACAGACAAGGAAAATAATTTATGCATTTTATTGCTAAATGTAGCATTTTCTGAAAGCATAGGAAGTTCTAAGAAAACCCCTGGTGGCAAACAACTGCATATTATTAACTTCACCATTTTATTCCTCTACTGCTCAGCAGCAAAAAGCTGACACAATCATAATTAGGCTAAACTAATAATTTTAAAATACTGTACGTATTTATAGTATAAATGCAAGTAGTTCCTCTAAAAGGGACATGCACTGGAGGGAAATGGTTCTTTACATGTGTTTGAGAGCCAAATTTTCATTTCTTTGATTTTATTTAAATTTTTAAAATATCCAAGCCTACAAAAACATGGAAAGAATAGTACAAGAAATCAGTATTCTCTCATCTAAATTCACTTACTGTTAGTACTTTGTCCTATTTGTTCTCCCTTCTCTATATTATGCCCTCCCCAAGCACTTCAAAGTAAGTTGCAGGCATGCAACACTTTAAATCATTCATCACTTACCCACTAAAAAAACAAGACCCTTCTCCTACATAACCACAAAAACATTATCACACTCAAGAAACTAACCTTATGTGCCTAGAAAAGCAGTCATTACCATTTACCACCTAGGTCCATGAACTCTTAATTTTACATAAATTTTAGCTGGGCACGGTGGCTCACACCTGTAATCCCAGCACTTTGGGAGGCTGAGGTGGGCAGATTACCTGAGGTCAGGAGTTGAAGACCAGCCTGGCCAACATGGCAAAGCTCCGTCCTCTACTAAAAGTACAAAAATTATCTGGGCGTGGTGACACAGGCCTGTAAACCTAGCTACAGGGAGGCTGAGGCAGGAGAACTGCTTGAATCTGGGAGGTGGAGGTTGTAGCGAGCTGAGATTATACTACTGCACTCCAGCTTGGGTGAAATTTATATAAATCTGAAGTCATTTTATGAATGATTTACAGATGTAATAAAAGGATAGTGAAACACAGCATGGCAAAAAATTTAATAAAAATTTAAACAGGAAAGCCAAAATTTTATTTCATTTTTTAAAAATTTTGTTTTGAAGTTACATACCCAAAATGGGCAGCATTCTTTGAAGGCTCATCAACTAACTGATCAACAATTCTGTCACGTATGAACCTGAGATATACCCATTTCTATAAATACTGATTCCAGGCTTCAAATACATCTTGCTTATATAAAATAGATTCTAGTTTATCACTGCTTCTGGTTTTTTATTTATTTTTTGGGGATAGAGTCTAGCTCTGTCACTCAGGCTGGAGTGCAGTGGTGTGACCTCAGCTCACTGCAACGTCTGCCTCCTGGATTCAAGAGATTCTCCCACCTCAGCTTCCCAAGTAGCTGGGATCACAGGCGCCCACCACCAAGCCTGGCTAATTTTTTTTTTTTTTTAGACAGAGTCTCATTCTGTCACCAGGCTGGAGTGCAGTGGTACAATCTCAGCTCAGTGCAATCTCCACTCCTGGGTTCAAGCAATTCTCCTGCCTCGGCCTCCCAAGTAGCTGGGACTACAGGCGTGTGCCACCATGCCCAGCTAATGTTTTTGTATTTTCAGTAGAGATGGGGTTTACCATGTTGGCCAGGATGGTCTTGATCTCCTAACCTGGTGATCTGCCCGCCTCGGCCTCCCAAAGTGCTGGGATTACAGGTGTGAGCCACTGCATCTGGCCTAATTTTTTTGTATTTTTAGTAAAGGCAGGGTTTCATCATATTGGCCACGCTGGTCTTGAACTCCTGATCTCAGGTAATCCGCCTGTCTCGGCCTCCCAAAGTGCTGGATTACAAGCATGAGCCACTGCACCCGGCTGCTTCTGGTTCTTCTGCTTGCACTTGCCCTGTCAAAATGCAGTCAAGATTCCAGACTTCAAAAGCATCTTCATTAAGTTCTAGTTTATCATTACTTCTGGTTTTTCCTCTTGCACTTGCATCCTTCAAAACAGTATACCTTAAAGAACTCAGATGGCTCATAATTTTGTTGAAGAAAGGAGAGCCATCTTTGTTGCTCCATAATTGCGAGATATTTTCATTTTTAGATTTATAAAAATGAATTAAACTGATCAATCCAAGAAATTTGTTCATTTCTATATCACTTATTTCCTCCCAATCATTGTTATACACATACCTGTCATTGTCATTTGTCCACTAAATAACTGTATCAAGTATATTCTGGTGCACAAATATCATGAAAGATGAAAAAATACCGTCAATGTTCCTATTGGCAAATGGGATGGTCCAGCATCTTGCCACAACAAAATCCTTCCTGTTGAATGACTATATGAGTTTGAATACTATTTCTCCTTCTGTCCTTGGACATACTGTTCACTGTCAATTCTTCAGTTTGATGAAATTCATGTTAGACAAGTAGGCTGGCAAACCTCTGTGAAGTTTCAGAAAGTAGGTATTTTAGGCTGGCAAAATAAACCATCTCTGTCTCAACTACTCCCCTCTGCCTTTGTAGCAGAAAAGCAGCCATAGACGATATGTAAATGAGTGGGCATGGCTTCCCCAATAAAACTTTGGCCAGCTTGTCATCCCTAGACCTAGGATATCATCATCTGATAATTTATATTGACATTTCTTCTATATAATCAATTTAAACATTATCATTAGAGTCTAGAGTACCATTATGCGTTCATCTGATTTATCTAATAATTAGAAAAATCTTCCTCTGTCAAAGTATTTATGTTTGCCATTATGGGCCAAAATCAAACAATTACAAATTTTCAACTGTGTTTAACAAAGCGTGTTCAATGAAAATTTAACAAACAACAAAGATGTTATCTTCAGGCTTTTTTAATACCTTATTGAAGATGATGCAATACCTTGGGCAATGCAATAAGAAAACTGAAGGATGACAGAATTGGATCACATATTTCACAAATGCAGCATTCTTTTGTTTTATTTTTATGTTAGTCTTTTTACTTGTAGTATAATTGGAAGTAATTGATAAGCAATAAACAAATAATTCCTAGGATGATGGAGTAGCAAAATATTTCAGGATAAGATCACTTAAATCCCTTCATGAAGCTTACATTTCTAAAGCGACCCATGAGGTAATTGCAAGATATAATGACTTTTGGCTGGTCCAATGGTAGTGGGTTATCAGAATTTATTAACATCAGTGTCACTGAAGTTGATATATAACTCCCTACTGCTAAATTTGACTGGATTTAAAATGAATAAATAAATAAATAAAACATTTTAAAAATATAATGACTTTCATTCTATTAAAAATAGGTAAATTGTTCCTTTGTTCTGTGGAAGACCTCAAAGAAAAAATAAAATTAATGAAATGTCAAACCATATAAAGATTTAGAACTGTTCGAAAAAGAAACTCAAAAATTAATATTGGTCAAGAAGGACCCGGATGATACATTAAGGTTTAAACATATCATCAAGTATTTCCAATTATGTGAAAAACAATTCTTTTATTTTGTTCTTTGATCCAGGATCCAATCAAGGTTCATGCATTGCTTTCGGTTACTACGTCTCCTTAGTTAGTGTTCTTTAACCTAGAACATTTTCCACTCCTCTAGGTTTTAAAAACATCTTTCATGACAATGACATCTTTTTAAAAATCTGGACCAGCTGTCCTGTAAAATGTCTACATTCTGTATTTCTGTGATTATTTCCCCATGATTCAGATCAGGATCTGCTAGACAATTTGCAAGCCCCTTGTTCAAAACTTGCTAAAAATTTCAAAATGACGGTACAGGGCATTAAACGAAGAATGAAGTCCTTCTGCAGGTCGCATGCCAACGAAGCTGGCCCCGATTCAGGTTAAACATTTCTACAAACCAACTTACTACACAGGTGATGGTTATACTTTTCCTTGCATCACACTGAGAGACTAATCCATTTTGCAAATACTAATTTCAGGCTCCAAATGCATCTCTAATCAATTCTAGATTATTATTTCTTTTTCACTTACATTTGTCAAAATGCAATAAAGATTCTAGATTTTAAATATATCTTTAACAACTTCTGATAGTGTGAAATGTAGTTAATGATAATCATTTTAAACTGTTCTCAGCATGTTATCCTTCCTCCTTGCAGACTGACCAAACCAATAATAAAATGTTTTAAAAATGCCTTTGAAATCAAAATGATAGCCAGATGTTTAGTGACTGAAGAGAAAAAAAATCTAGATCACTATCGATCAGATAAAATCTTATTCATTCACTCCTTCATTTATCTATTCATCAAACATGTATTAAGTACCAACTAGGGCTCACTTGCACAGAAATAAACATGAGTAAAGCACAGTCTTTGTATTTGAGAATTCCATAGTTTAGGGTTGAAGAAAAACATTAAACAGTCACAATGCAGCACGAGAAATGCTAGACTAGGGTTACTAATGGATACCAGAAGGAGAGCCAATTTCAAGTCGTGGCATCATAATTTACTAAATTTTATGAACATTCAAGATATTTTACAGTGGAATTACAATGAAAGAAAGCATTTTGGAAATAAAAGTATTAAGTATTATAGGAAAATGAGAGGTATTATCCTCATCAACCACAATAACTTGTTTCTGGAATTTTTACATAGAATAATTATTCCATTTGATAAAATATTCATGAGCAATGGAAGGTTTTCTGGATTACACACTTATCTATTTTAAAAGAGGGAAAGATGAATTTACAAATACATGACTTAAGCCAGAATCTCAGTCCTCTATTTTCTTTCTCTACAGTCAACCCAGGAAACATGCTTATTGGCAGGCTCTGGTTATACGTAACCCAAGGGTAAAAGGCAATATTTAAGATATATACAGTATTAACATGGCATAGCTTTTTAGAACAATTTGATTCCAAAATTTGTAACTTAAGGATTTTTATATATACCATCTGACTCTTGCTTCTCTATAGGGGAAGGAGAAGTTGTTAAAGTCCTAAAAGTAGAACTGCTTCTGTAAAAAAAAATAGCTAGAACTGTTGGCATTTTTATGGTTATTAGAGTATTTTTTTTCCTCAAGTCCAAGTGAATAATAAAAGCCAATGCTTTGAGAATAAGAGAGGCTATTAATACTGACCAACACAACCTCTGCTATCTCTAATTCACCCAGGGAATTACTCATCAGCAAGGCTTACGAAAAAAATAGTTTTCACTCTAGAAACCAATGTTTGGGTTGCTTGCTTGTTTACTTGAAAACAAAAAACAAACAAAAAAAACCTCCGCAAACTCCCACATATCAGTTTAATTTCCTGCTATAATTGCATTTGATCAAGTATTTGGCATATAAACACTATATTTAGTTCTACTTCTTTGCCACTGTGAGTTCCCCAGAACATAAAAATACCCAGAATCCTGTTTATATATGTGAAAATTTTTAGCCTTTTTTCCCTTTTTAAAATTATGATTTTAAAACTGTTTTCAAATAGGAACATGCATTACTAATTAAAAACAATTCTTCAATTTCTAATTGAAGAATTAAGCTTAAAGTAAAATTGGAAGCACAAATGATTTAAAATTCAGGTGAGATATGCCTGGTTTCCTAACAGTGATAAGGATGCTCTGTTTTTCCTTGACTATAACCAACCAACCAGTAATAATTAGCAGTAGACATCTAAAATGGATGAGAAACCATTTTTTTAATGGGCAGATTGTTGCAAACTTCAAATGAATCTAAACTACGATATTCTGTATGTAAGAAATACCTGAGTAGAAACTACACTGAAATTATCACTCTTCCAGTGACTTGTAATCATGCAATTTTGAAGGAAAAACTCCAAAGATATTTTGCAACTAAACAGAAAATATGACTTAGCTAGAAACAGTAAAATAAGACACTCAGGCTAATTTGCAAATTTAAAAACTGCTTAAAGCTTCCATAAAGAGATCAGGTTGAGAATTACCTTAGATGTACAATTTCGCCAAATTTTGCACGGTGGATATAGTGTAAAAAAAAAAAAAAAAAGGAAACCAAATTAAGAAAGGTGCCATAATCAAATATCTTTCAATGTGCTCAAAGATCTATGTATTGAGGAAGCTAATCTGGACCTTTCACTTCAAATTGGATAAATGAATCCTAATAAATGGGTCTTCATATATTTATAAAAATAATATTGATGTAGACATGTCATTTTGCAAAATGCTTGCCATTAAACAAAGAGATGTAAGATCAGCTAAAAACAAATTCATGGGTGTGGGCTAAAAATGGGTAAAATTATTGCCAAGTTGTCAGCATTAAGATCACGGACTACTCCAAAATCTACTATATCATCACGGAACCATTATCTTTTGTCACTGAAAACATTCCTTTAACAAATTTTTTGACACAGTAAAATATGCTAACTTTATTTTCCATATGACAAAGCAATTTAACTTCTCAGCAGATGAAACATCTATTGAACTCCTACTAACTAAAGATGAAAACACTGTCTGAGCTATTCAGCATCCCTCATGACAACTGCCTGAACAAATATCACAAAGCAATAAAATAAATTCTTCTAATTTGTATTAACAGATTTATACAAGTCCAAATACTTTTTAATTCAATGTAGTTTTCCATAGTAACAGTTCATCAGCATTTTGTCCATTAATTTAGGAAAGCACTGGCGGGCGCAGTGGCTCAAGCCTGTAATCCCAGCACTTTGGGAGGCCGAAGCGGGCGGATCATGAGGTCAAGAGATCGAGACCATCCTGGTCAACATGGTAAAACCTCGTCTCTACTAAAAATACAAAACATTAGCTGGGCATGGTGGCGCGTGCCTGTAATCCCAGCTACTCAGGAGGTTGAGGCAGGAGAATTGCCTGAACCCAGCAGGCGGAGGTTGTGGTAAGCCGAGATCGCGCCATTGCACTCCAGCCTGGGTAACAAGAGTGAAACTCCGTCTCAAAAAAAAAAAAAAAAAAATTTAGGAAAGCAATTGTAAATATTTTTTTCCTGATGATATGAAATACCGTATTAAAAGTAGATGAACTGTGAAGTAGAATATCAAATTCACGCTAATTTTTAACATAAAACATTCAATTCAGAGAAATTCCACAGTTCTGGCTACATCAGTTTGTGACCCAGAAATGTCCGCCAGTAATCCCTAACCCCATCCATTCACTCGTTTTCACCTTTGCTGGTGAATACCAAAACAAGTGTAAGGTTAGGTTCCTGTGAGTCACTTTTTCTTTAAGCAGAAGCACATAGGTTTAGCTGCTATTAATACCTTTCAGCAATTTAAAACAAACAGTTATATATCAAGAAATATTGTATTCATTTTTAAAATTTAAAATTTAAAACATTTTAAAATACAGTTTTCCTTCGCATGTATGGACTCCCCCCTTTCCCCCACCAATGAGATTCAGAAGCATTTTACTGGGTTAAACTGAATTCTAATAAAGACTCTAGTATTACAAAAACATTTTATAACCACCACCAAGGAGAAAAAAGAAGCCATTAAAAACACACACAGCCAAAACTAACTTATAGTGTTAGATTTCAGGATAGTGATAAATTTTGGGAAGGCAGAAGGGAATGGTGACTGAGAGAGCTTTCGAGGGAGCCTGTGCTGGTAATGTCGTGTCATTTGACTTGAGTAGTACTTACATGGATGTGTTCAGTTTGAAATAATTCATGGAGTTTATGATTGCTGTATTTTACTTTTTTAGTTATTTGTATATTTTACTTAAATACACTTATGTATTGTATATTTTTTTTTTTTTTTTTGAGACGGAGTTTCGCTCTTGTTACCCAGGCTGGAGTGCAATGGCGCGATCTCGGCTCACCGCAACCTCCGCCTCCTGGGTTCAGGCAATTCTCCTGCCTCAGCCTCCTGAGTAGCTGGGATTACAGGCATGCGCCACCATGCCCAGCTAATTTTTTGTAGTTTTAGTAGAGACGGGGTTTCACCATGTTGACCAGGATGGTCTCGATCTCTTGACCTCGTGATCCACCCGCCTCGGCCTCCCAAAGTGCTGGGATTACAGGCTTGAGCCACCGCGCCTGGCCCTGTATTGTATATTTTATATGCATGTTGCATTTTTGTTTTTAAAAAAAATTTTGTAATCCTTTAGGAATAAAATGAGCATGACTCCTTACAGTTCCACGGTTTAGTGTAACATCAAGTAGTTTTGCTAGACTAAGTGTGAGGGAGATGCAATAATTATCTTAAACAGTGCTTGCCATGGGCCAAAACAACCCAGGGAGGTCCCACACACATACACATTTTCACAAGAGATGATGAGAAAGACCCAGAAAGAACAAAAGTCAGTTTGAGCTATTTAATTTGAACTTGGTCTCAAATGTGGACTATAAATCTAAACACGGAGGAAAAAAGAGAATACCTACTGCTCGAAGGAAGAAGTTTTTTTTTTTTTTTTTTCCCAGAAGTTTCTTGGAATTCAATCCTGAAAAAAAATAACTAGAAGTAGGCACATTTGAAAGCTCAATCTTCATTTTATCCATGGGGGGAAAAAACCACTTTTAAAATAAGATATTTCAAAGATGTCAGTGGATGAATCTGCCCTGTGTGCTACGAGTATCCCTTATATCTGCTCCCATATATAATACTCTCTGATCCATGTTTCTCAAAAGTTCCTTAGTTCCAAAATTGATTCAGCTTAAATTCAATGGAAATTACTGAACTTTAAAGAGATTTTGTGTTTTATAAGCTTTGTATGTATGTATGCATTTGTTTATTTATTTATTTTTGAGACAGAGTCTCGCTTTGTTGCCAGGCTGGAGTGCAGTGGCACAATCTTGTCCCACTGCAACCTCCCCCTCCTGGGTTCAAGCGATTCTCCTGCCTTAGCCTACCGAGTAGCTAGGACTACAGGCACACGCACCATGCCCAGCTAATTTTTGTATTTTTAGTACAGACAGAGTTTCACCATGTTAGCCAGGATGATCTTGATGTCTTGACCTCGTCATCCGCCGCCTAGGCCTCCCAAATGCTGGAATAACAGGCATGAGCCACCATGCCCGGCCCTGTTATATAAGCTTTTAAAAAGAGATCTTGTGCAAAAGAGTATGATGTAAATGATGGTAACCTGAAACTGAACACTAAACCCTTGATAGAGGAAAGGGCAAGCTAACAAAGGAATAGTTTCAATGTGCAGCCTCCTCACAGAACATATTCATTATGAAAGCTTAGCAGCCAGTACATACAAAATTGTTTTTAAAAAGAAACCTGTAATGATTCTTTCTTCATATATAATAGATTCTTTCTTCACAAACCTTTGTAAGAATGATGAAAAAAATGAGTGCTTTCACAACTCTCTAAAATAAGTTACAAGCTTAAATTTAGATTTTTGCAAGTCTTAGTTTTCAAGAGAAAGTTCGTTGGGCTTTTAAAATTCTATGATATGCCTTTGATTCTACTTGCTTGATGATTTTTATGATGAGGCTGAGAAAAATCAGAACGCTGCAGACCTAAGCCTAATTTGCTCTAGATTTTACTTGATATACTTCACTGTCTTAGTCTTCTATGAACATGTAGCTCTTTCCTTTGAAATTATTGATAGGATTTCAAACAGCAATAAACAATATAAACCTTCCCTACCAACCTCAACATAATTTCAACATCATTCCCCTTCCCTAATGACAATGCTAATGTAAACAGTAAACATGTAAGTATTAATTTTTAAATATACAAGAGTTAAAAAGCCTAATTTAATTAACACTGTGATTAGGTAGATTCCTGTTGTCCTTCATTACCATTCCACTTACTAAATTTCATTCATAATTAAAAATTCCATAGTATATTCCAACTACTTCATCTTAGTTTTAAACAGAAAACCACAATTACTTTAGAACAATTACTAATGCCCATTGTTCTAATAAATGTCCACATTTTAAGACGTCTAAAAATGAGTCATATAGACTACAAGTCTCATAAATCATATATATTCTTTTAAAAGTAAAGGCAAACATAGGCAGGCAGCCTATGTAGGCAGCCCTTTGTATCCTACAGAACCCAGTGTGTTTTACAGATCTTCGACAAAGGATTTTGGCTGCTACCTTAGAAACAGACACTGTATAAAATGTTAAATTGAAGCTCATCAAATTCAGGGAGTCCTGACTAAAGCTTCTAGAAATCTATCTAAACTTTAGCATTTTAAGGGCATAAATATTTAGATGTTAAATTTTGCTGCATTTCTGTAAGTTAAGGAAAAACAGAGGAAACAGGTTGGCAAGTGCCATCTTGTGGACTCTCTGGAAAATGTTTCACTCTAGTCATTCGAACAATTCCAAAAGCAAATCATTATAAAAGTTCAATACAATATGCCCAATAATCAAAATGTTACTTTAATTTAAATTAAAAGGTTTATTTTCCAGGGTCCAAAAATCAATAACCCTAATGAGCTGCAATTGTGGCTTTGAGATGGGATTATTCTAAATCACGTGAAATATGTATAGCCAAATCATCACACTGGATCCCTACATTATCCTCAGGAATTATGCCAGAGAGATATATTATGCAATGAAGCTTGAGAATCTGATATACCAAAGAAATTTAAAAAGCACCTACTCAATAGAGAAGTTGGAATTAGTCTCCGAATTTTGTAATATAACAAACACGGCTATAGAATACACCTTGAAAAAAAATAAGGATCATTTGTTTTTCATAAAAACTACACCAAGAAAGCTTTCAAGAATTTTAAAAAATAGTGGAACTAACGAATAGACACATCCATGATCTACCATGTGTGTATGTCTAATAACCAAAAGTTTACAGATTAAGATACACAGTACATAAAGACAAAAAAACAAACACAAGACTAATAGGAAAGAAAATACTCCAGAGTCACAATGTTCATGATTCTCTTTAGGCTTTAGAAATACCACTGACCCTTAAACAACAAGGGTTTGAACCACGTGGGTTTAATTATAAACAGATTTTCTTGCACTTCTGCTACCCCTAAGACAATAAGACCACAACCCCTCTTCTTCAGCCTACTCAACATGAAGACGACAAAGATTTATGATGATCCACATATTTTCAGTAAATATCTTTTCCTTATGATTTTATGATTTTCTTAATAACATTTTTTCTCCAGCTTATTTTAGTGTAAGAATACAATATATAATACATATAACACAAAATATGTGTTAATCAACTGTTTACGTTATTAGTAAGACTTCTAGTTGCCAGTAGGTTATTAGTCAAGTTTTAGGGAAGTCAAAAATTATATGTGAAGTTTTGACTGACTAGGTGGGGGCGGGGGATGATATCTGCACTCCTAACCATCATGTTCAAGGGTCAACTCTAATATCATTTTATTATTTCACATAGCATGAAAGAGGAAATATTCACATTCCACATTTACATGGCACTGCCATATACATAGAAACTCAAATTACTGCCTCTTGGTCATAATATTCTTTTACAGAGGTAAGGAGAAACTGCTTTTATTTCACTTTTTAGGTTGAAGAGAGACAATTTTTAATAACTGCTAAGACTAAATATTTAAATGATGGCAATTTTATATAGATGTTAGAGCTGGTTATCGACAGTCAGTTTTACCTTATCCAGGATGAGGGAGAGGGAGAGGTGAGTTTTAATTATTATGAGGATGGTCTAAACTGAGAAAGACCCCAAAGAATACCTCCAAAATTTTCACATGCTAAAGATCACTAACATGCCAGTACATAATGAGACTTTCCGAGTATGAGTAAAATTGGGCCACAAAAAGTGACAACACACAAGAGTAGGTGAAAGGCATGTTTGATGAATATGTAGTTCTCCTTGAATAATGAGAATATGTCTCTATTCAAAAGGTTCAATTAACATGGAAGAAAGCACAAAATACAATGCATTGTCAACAGCCTTCTCCAGACCCTTCCAATATCTCAGCTGTAGAAATCTTCAAGTCACTGGCTTCCCTACCTCTCTGCTCAGTTCAACTCAGCCATCACCTTTAGCATCATCTTGTCCTCCCTAGCTGGCTCATCGAAGATTCGTACCAGGTCAGTCAAGGTTCCCATTTCCACAATATCGAGTTTACAAGTGAAAAGTCACCAACTAGTGGTCTGGAGTCACCTTGCTGAAGCATTTTCTTTGGCCCATGCAGTGCTTTTCTAAAGGCCCAAATTACCAACATTTAAAATCAGAAAATTCCTCAGCATTCCCTATTGTCTACGGTACCTGTCTGCCCACTGTGAACATCTGAATTGCTGTCCTGGTTTATATTTTTTTCTAACTTCCCTAATTTTTTCTTCAGTGTTGTTTTTCCTGGTATTCTTTTTTTTGCATGGACACACATGGCATCCAAGATCATGTCCTATGACGTCATGCAATAATAACTACTTGAGGATTCTTCACCAATGTTCTTAATGGTGCTTAATCATAAGTCTGCTACTGGCTGATGATGTAGCAACACTTAGGTTTACACAGTATTCACCTTTTAAAATGTATGCTTTGAAATGCAAAACTTTGAGAGGGCTTTCTGCTTTGCCTATGTCTGGTTGATAGAACTGAGGAGATTTGTGTTACGGTTTGACATTTTCTTTATGGGAAGAAAAAAAAAGACCAAATACTTGGGAAAAAAATAGGTGAACATTTTGGCCAAGTCTAAGTTGGCTTAAGATTTGATGGCATTTGTAATTGTCTACAACTTCCTACCTCTGTTTTAATAAAATTAGCAAAGAGTGTACTGTTTTGCAAATATTGCTAATAATTTTTTTCTTAGTGCTTTATAAGTGATTTACAATATAACAATATATTTAGTTGCCTTGAGACAATATGACAGATAATATTCTATGGCAGCTTTCTCAGTGGCTATGAATCTTCTTATAATAAGCACTGGAAAATAAAATGAGCCTATTAAACTCATCACTGGTTTGAGCTCTTCAGAAAACAGACAGTATGTAAAGTGATGATACAGTATTAAGTATACCAGTTCATCTCAGTTTAGTATTTCAGCATTAACAATAAATTATTTATTTATTTTTTTGAGATGGAGTCTTGCTCTGTAGCCAGGCTGGAGTGCAGTGGCGCAATCTCGGCTCACTGCAACCTCTGCCTCCTGGGTTCAAGCAATTCTCCTGCCTCAGCCTCACGAGTAGCTGGGACCACAGGCGCATGCCACCACGCCAGGCTAATTTTTGTATTTTTAGTAGAGATGGGGTTTCACCATGTTGGCCAGGATGGTCTCGATCTCTTGACCCCGTGATCTGCCCACCTCGGCCTCCCAAAGTGCTAGGATTACAGGCGTGAGCCACCGCGCCCGGCCAACAATAAATTAGTTTTATAATTGGAAAAAAGTTTTATATTGCTATAATTTAGGGAAACAGACTTGAAAGACAGAACACAAGGGTTTAAAGTGGTAGGCTTCATTTCAGTTCACAGTACCATTTTTACGTCTGCATTAAAATCTTAAGTCAGAAAAAGTACTATTCAATGGTATTTATTATTAAAAGTTGCCGCATTTTTTTCCAAAAATCATAGTGAAATTAAAATATCATAAAGTCTTGATCTCTCAATCTGCTAAAAGTCCTATAAACTATGTAGTTTATTACCATAACCTGTTTAAATTTTAAAATAAAAGATAAACAAGGCTGGGCTCAGCAGCTCACACCTGTAATCCCAGCACTTTAGGATGCTGAGGTGGGCAGACCACAAAGTCAGGAATTTGAGACCAGCCTAGCCAACATGGTGAAACCCCATCTCTACTAAAAATTAGCCAGGTGTGGTGGCGGGCGTCTGTAATCCCAGCTACTTGAGAGGCTGAGGCAGGAGAATTATTTGAAACCAGAAGGCGGAGGTTGCAGTGAGCCAAGATTGAGCCACTGCACTCCAGCCTGGACAATAAGAGCAAAATCATGTCCCAAAAAAAAAAAGATAAACAAATATGTCAACTTTTAAATACTGTGACTTGCCGCCTAATAATTGACAGTTGAAAACACACAGTAAGCAGAATATTAAAGGTGCATATTAGGCTGGGCACAATGGATCACGCCTGTAATCCTAGCACTTTGAAGGATCCTCCCAAGGTGGGAAGGATGGTTTGAGCCCAGCCTGGGCAACACAGGGAGACCCTCTCTCTACAAATAATTTAAAAATTAGCTGGGCATGGTGGCACATACCTGTGGTCTCAGCTACTTGGGAGGCTGAAGTGGGAGGATCACCTGAGCCCAGGAGGTCAAGGCTGCAGTGAGCAGTGATCACACCACAGCACTCCAGCCTGGGCAACATAGCGAGACCCTGTCTCAAAAAAAAAAAAAGTTGCATGTTTATCTTAAATGTACTCTTACTAATGGAAAAAAACTATATTGAGACAGATCTTTTACAAATTATCTAATATTAACATAAATAACGTATATCAATATTCCTTCTTCCCCTGGTACAGATAAGTCCTGAAAACACTGGACTTTTTTTATTAAGATTCTGATCAATCTTTAACTAAAAATTACTTTAAAAAATAGTTTAAAAATTGTCAAATGCCTGTTTTCCCAAGTATCAATTATTATACTTGAATAAAAGGAAAAGAAGAAAAGCTCTGATTAGAAAAGTGACATAAGAAGGCATCTTGAGCTGAATGAGATCTCACCCCAAAAGAACAAGTTCTAGGATCTATGTGTTCAATCACTGTTCCTTCCTTCCCATTGCTCCTGACATTGGCACACTTGCTGTGTGGTGTGGTGGCAGTGGCGGTGGTATGTGTGCGTGTGTGTGTGTGTGTGTGTGTGACAGAGAGTGTGGGGGAGTGGTGGTGGTGGTGGTGGTGTGTGTGTGTGACAGAGAGAGAGAAAGAGTGCATGAGAGGTGGGGGGGGGAAGACGGAGAGTGAGGGAGAAGGGAGAGCGGGAGAAATAAACACTAAAACAGAAAGCAAGAGCTCCTCTGTCTGGAGAGACCTAGGAACAGCAGATCCCCCCCCCCCAATCCCCCCGCACTCTAATCGCCGCCACCCTGTCCCGCCCCTGCAAGAAAGAGGCTTGTGGCTCTCCAGAGAACTGCAGAGCCATCTGTCTGGAAAATTCAGGATGACAACCCTTTAAGTATTCTGCAAATCTCTCTACAGTATGGCGATGTCTATTATCCCCTTTCTTTTTACCACTGTATTATTAATCCATCTTGTTCCTTTTCTTGCACTTTTGAAATAACCTATCCTTTCAACTTAGCTAAATAAATGAAGTGACATGCCCAGAGAAGCATTTCTCATTCCAGGAATATATAATAACTTTAAAATCTCTCGTTAAGTTTTAAACATTATGATACAAGAAACATGAATTGCTTTTTTATGGCTCTCATCTTTAATTACATATTCTGTACACATATATAATAAGCATCATTATAACATCCAAATCTGATATCTAAATCTCAGAATAGTAACAAATACCATCCAAAGACTTAATAGGCAAAAATCATAGGAAAAACAGGAGTAGCAAAATCAATTTCATTAAAACATTTTTTTCACACAACTATTATAATAAGCAATAAGTGAAATGTCCTATAAACCACTGACTTCATCTTTTTTAAGGATCATTCTGTAAAACAATCATTAGTGGGAGCTTTCTGGTCTACTACTTAGTGACCTCTATTCAGCAACTTTCAAAACACTTACAAGCTAGTTTTTAAGTGGAGGTCTAATCTGCAAATGTCCTATGAACTTGGCTAACCCAACAGGGTCTGAAAGGGAGACCTGAACAAAGAAGGGCTTCCCTTCACCAACTCCTTGCTAACAGCCTAGAAAAGTCTAAAAGAACAGAAAACAGCTCTGAAAGCAGAAGCACCCATCATTTTTCTTACCTTTAGCATGGTTCCCTCCAGAATGTTTGTTTCCAGTTGACTACTGGACACATAACAACATTAAAGGGCCCAAAAAATTAACCTGGATTATAACAAGCCCTGTGTTTGCAGATACCTTTTAGAGTCCCTTTCCTCTGGTTTGAAAGTTAAAAGAAGGATAAAGAGGTTTTTATAAAATGTAACACAGTATAAATGTAACTGTAATTTCACAGGGAAACTTTTGAAAAAAGATAAGCCAGCAAAAGGAACCAGTCCCAGAATAATATACCTGCCCTTGACATGTAACAATACTGTAGGAATACATGTATTTTTTCTGTTAAAGGCTGGAAATAAGATAATTAGTCAACAAAAACAATGTATGAGATATCAGGAAATGTTAACTGTTGATAACTTGATTAAAGTATTATAAAAGCAATAGAATAACTTTTAAAATGCTTTACATTTCTACCCTGCAAATTGTTAAACTACATGAGTATCATGGTTTAGGGGAGCTATTTTATTCATTTAACAAATATTTTTGAGCACCTGCTATGTATGAAGCATTGTACTAAGTTTAAGTACTGTGAGGAATACAGAAATGAGAAAGAAATGAATCTTAGTTTAGAGAAACTGTCAGTCTAGAAAAGATGACAAAAATAAGATACATAACTATTATGAAAGGAATGCATTCACAAATGTCATGAGAGATTCACAGATAAAATGATACAGAATTCAGAACATGAAGGGACTTCTTCCGACGGGTGGCAGAGGGCAGAGGAAGAAGTTGCAGTGCTTAAGAAAAGGTAGTCAGGCGTGGTAGCTCATGCCTGTAATCCCAGCACTTTGGGAGGCTGAGGTGGGCGGATCACCTGAGGTCAGGAGTTTGAGACACGCCTGGCCAACCTGGTGAAACCCGTCTCTACTAAAAACACAAAAATTAGCTGGGTGTGATGGCGTACGCCTGTAATCCCAGCTACCCAGGAGGCCGAGGCAGGAGAATCTCTTGAACCTGGGAGGTGGAGGTTGCAGTGAGCAGAAATCATGTCATTGTACTCTAGCCTGGGTGACAGAGCGAGATTATATCTAAAAAAAAAAGAAAAAAAAAAAAAAAAGAAAGGCAGAGTCATGGAGTTGTAATACAGAGAGAGAAAGAAAGCTATGAAAGCCACCCAAAGACCAATCTGCAAGAGTTAGCAGCTGGTTGTGTATCAGAGGTGAGGAAAAAGAGAATGGAAGAATAAACACTTAGAAGGTGGGTCTGGAACATGTGGAGTCTGAAGTGTCTGTAGGAAATCCAGACAGAGATGTAAAGTGTATGGAAGGACAGGCTGGAGATAAAGACCTAAGAATCATCCACACAGTGTTCTTTCTCATTTGGAAGTGCTCATACATGCTTCCAAATGAGAAAAGATGGTCAGTTCTTGAAAAGCACGGACATCGAGAGGATCAAACAGAACAAACTGAAGAACAGGAAAGGGAGGAAAAGGAATAGCGGTGGAACCAAATGTCTTAAAAGACAAAGAAAAAAGCTTTACGAAGAAAGATGTAAGCAAAGACATGAAATAGTGCAGAAAGAATAAATATTAAAACAAGCCACTAGAGACTGGCTCTTAATGGATAAAGCTCTTCCACCTGATCGGAAGCAAAAATAAGGTGACACTTGTGCCAAGATGCTCTCCTTGACAAAACTTTAGTCAGGCTTCTCCTAGGCCCTCTTCTCAACCACCTTGACCCAGGTCCCACCAGGCCTGCATTGCCAGTTTTACCAAGAAGCCTGCTAAGTCAGTTTAGAGAAAAATCCTCCACTTTTGGTATCTAATCACTCTTTTTTTTTTAAGGAGACAGAGTCTGACTCTGTCACCCAGGCTGGGGTGCTTACTGAAGCCTGGGCACAAATGCCTGGGCTCAAGCAATCCTCCAGCCTCAGCCTCCCTGAATAGCTGGAACTACAGCTGGGTGCCACCACGCCAGCTAATTTTTTTATTTTTTGTTGAGATGAGGGTCTATGTTCCTCAGGCTGGTCTTTAACTCCTGGCCTCAAGCAATCCTCCTGCTTCAGCCTCCCAAACTGCTGCAATTACAGGCGTGAGCCACCACACCTGGCTCCAATCACTTGCTAGCTAATGGAATTCCTTTTTTGCCTACTGATCACACTGGCATGCCCTCAATAAGAATCCTGTTATGTCAGTTCAGCAATAATTCCTCCTACCCTTGATGTCCCCTCTTAGTAACTGTCCATCCACCACCCCACAACCTGCTCCATGGTTATAAATTTCTGCTTGCTCTTGTTGTATTCAGAATTGAGACCAATCTCTTTCCCCTATGACAATAGTCTTGACACCTATCATGATCATCTTAAATACAATCTTCTTTGCTGTTTTAACAAGCATTAGAATAATTTTTTCTTTAACAGTTCTCAATCTCTCTTTTTCACTAGAGATGAATGACATTCACAAACACCTAAAAACTAATTATTCTCCATGGCACTGTGGCTGGGAAGAGATGATAACAGACATAAGCAGGCATGCAGAAAGTAAAACGGGGACACACAGAGACTCCTCTTTCAATAAATCCTTGGTAATGGGAGGAGCCCCAAAAAAACGCCTGACAGTGTTTGAGAGGGTACCATAGTTAAGGAAAGGCTTTACCATATCGAATGGCAAATTGTTGCTACAATCAGAGGGAAACAACCCAAGGGAGACAAGAACCAAAGATACAAAAAAACCAATTCTCATGATTATTGTTTCAAATTTTCTTGCACTGAATCTTTTTGTAAATCGCCTCAAATTCTTCCTAGAAAAACAAGAAGCATTAATAACAGATATAAAAGGTCTTTTAATCCATTTAAAAATATTAATGTTTAAACTGTTGTTTATATCTGCTCTTCTCACAACCATATGGAAACTAATAGGAATGTTCACGTAGCACACAAATTAATGAAAGACTATGTTGTTTTTATTTTCAGACCTCTACAAGGTTAAATTAGCCATTTTCATACTGAATTCCTATTCAATTTGATTGTGTTCCCTACTGAGAGAGTAAAACATGAACAAACCAAGCTAATTTATGTACAATCCCTTTGTACTATTGAAATGAAAATGAACAATAGTTTAATGAAGTGGAATTTGTTATCTAATTATGCCAAATAATTTAGAAACATCTGCTGGTGGTTAGTAATATTGTTAAACCTCACAGAATCTGATCCAGAGACATTTCTATTTTATTAAAGCTTTTGTGAGCGTACAGTTGAGGAATCCATACTAGAATACAGAACCAAGGGATGACAGAATGACACATTTACTGAATTTTTTTAAATGCACAGAAAATGATGAAAGGAAAACAGGGTGTCCATGTCATATGGATCTGGGTCTTACAATTAACTCCCAAATTTAATAAATACAGGAGACTCATAACATCCAACATTTACTGAGTAGCTGGTATGCAGCAGACACTGCAGCGGTTGTTAAATATACAAAGAAAAAAACCTATAGCTTGCCCATTAGGGAACTTCATCCAATGGGGAGACAGGAAACTATAAACTATTACATCACTACATAATAAGAGCTAGGGCAGAGATGTGTAGTATACGGCACTGTGGATGCAAAAAGGGGTAACTCACAAAGGAAGGCCAGGTAGAAGAGGTGATTATTCAAGCTGAGTTTTGCAAGACATGTAGAGGTGAGGGCAAAGAAAATATACATGATGGTGCCAAAGGCTCATTAAGTAAAATTTTTTCTGGAAAGTAGTTCAGTATGGCTGAAGCATAGTCTCTAAGCGGGAGACAGTGAGAGATGAAGCCAGACAGATAACCAAAGGTTCTATCTTGAGAGTCTTATATACAAGCTAAGGAATTTGAATTTAATGGTGACAAGAAAACACTGGAGGATTTTAAGTAGAGAAGCAAATTGTTAAACTAACCAATTTCTAAGAGGTAGGTTTAAGTTTCCAATTATAGAGTCTCACATAATAAGCAAGGATAATGTAAAATAATAACGGAGGAGGAAACATAAAAATAAATGTCTAAATTGATTAAAGGTTATTCACAAGTTACATATACGCAGTGATAGCATTATTATATATTTATTGGCTTTTTTTTTTTCATTTATTCACTTAACTTAGATTGAGTACCTACTATGTGCCAAACATTGAGTTTACAGTCCTTGATATATTTTAAGTATCATAAGGGCAGGGCTATAACTGATTACAGAAATCCTTATCCAAGGTTTCACTTTTGATGGTTTCAGTTACGCATAGTCAACTGCAATCTGAAAATATTAAATGAACAACTCCAGAAAATAAAAAATTCACAAGTTTTTACCTTGTATGCTATTCTAAGTAGCATGACGAAATCTTACACTACACAGCTTCATCCCACCAAGCAGCAGTCCCCAACCTTTTTGGCACCAGTGACCTGTTCTGGTTTCAAAAATTGAGGACAATTTTTCCATGGAAGTGAGGGGATGGGGCATGCAGAGGGATAGTTTTGGGATGAAACTGTTCCACCTCAGATCATCAGGCATTAGATTCTCATAAGGAGTCTGCAACCTAGAACCCTCACATGTGCAGTTCACAATAGGGTTCATGCTCCTATGAGAACCTAATGCCACCGCTGATCTGACAGGGTTGGAACGCAGTGGTAATGTTCACTCACCTGCTGCTCACCTCCTGCTGTGTGGCCCAGTGCCTAAGAGGCCACCAACCAGCACCAGTCCATGGCCCGGGGGTTGGAGACCCCTGCTGCCAAAGATGTGAGTAACTTCTTTGTCCAGCATATCCACGCTGTAGACACTACCTGCCCATAAGTCACTTAGTAGCCGTTTTAGCAGTATCATGGAGCTTATGTTCCAGTAACCCTTATTTTACTTAACAATGGCCCCAAAGTAGAAGAGCAGTGATTCTGGCATATTATTATAATTGTCCTATTTTGTTATTAGTTATTGTTAATCTCTTACTGTGCCTAATTTATAAATTAAAATTTTACCATCGGTATGTTTGTATAGGAAAAAACATGGAAGACAATAGGGTTCTGCAGTATTCAATTTCAGGCATCCACTGAGGCTCTGGGAATGCATCCACTGAGGACAAGGGGAGACTACTGTATAGTCTGGGTTACCTCCCAAAGGAGAAGCAAGCATTGCCTGTTGAACAGTGTATTTTTTACATTTTCAAAGAGTAACAGAAAGTATCATAGTGGCCAGCACTATCAAAGAAATCTACTTGATCTTCACTGTAAGTCCTCCGAACCAGGTCTACAATGGTTCATGGTGCTTATTCAGTCACACACACAAAGTAGAAATATTACAGAACCATTTTTTCAAGTGGGTCAACAGACATGTTAAATGGAAAAACTGTTCTGGTATCTTCATTCTTTGTTAATATTTACAATAACAATATTGGTGACAGCATTAGCTACTATGCATCTTCAACCACTCTGCTAAGAACCTTATATACATAATCTCATTTATTCCTGTACGGATGGGATAAGGGAATAGCCCCTGTTTACATATAAAGAATTGAGACTAGAACATACAGCTGACCCTTTGCAGAGAAAGGATTATACATAGCTCTCTTACCACCAAATCCAAGCTCTTTCCATTATACTACATGCTACAAAAGTACCGTCCTCCATGAACCTCCCATCTCACTCGGTAAAATCTCAAGTCTTTACCATTGCTCACAGGCCCTGGGGAATCTGTGTCCCCAGTACTCTCTATCCCCAATTGCCCTCTCTCCTCATCTCCTCCAGCTTTCCCTTGCTGACTCTGTTCCAGCTGCGCTGGCCCTTCTGTTCTTCAAAGCTATCCAGCACATCCTTGCTTTGAAGCCTGCTCCATGAGGCAATTTCTCCATATTGTATGACTGGTTTCTCATCTCCTTCAAGTCTGCTCAAAATTCACCTGTCTGTGAGGCCCCCCCAACCCACTGTGAGAAAGGTAACCCCTTACCCCTCACCCTCAAAGCATTTGCCATCTGGCACATTATACATGTTTTATCGACTGTCTTCCTCACTACAAATATAAATTCCTTGATGGCAGGAATGAATACATACTTGGCATATATTAGGCACTCACTAAATATTCATCAAATAGATGGGTAAACAAATCACAGAATAGGAAAACACATCCCAAGCCTCAAAAAAATCCCTACTCCTCAGCAAAATTATGCAACAGTAGTCATCTAGTTTCTACCTCCGTCTCTCACTTAAGGGTATCGTCCATACCTTCCCCAGACAGTGAATGTCCTCTGCTTTTTCACGCAGTTTTGCTTATTACATCAACCTCCTACAAGCCTTCTTAGTAAAGCCCAACCCTCTAAAACTTCTACTAGTTTCTTTTCTCTTTATAATTCCCTCTAAGTGCCTGCCCTATGTTTTTACTATTTTAAGACAGTCTGTCCAAAAATTAAAATAATCCTTTCATGCTAAAAGAACATATATATCTATATTTAGCATGTTATTATTCATAGGTAACATGCTAAAAATCATGCTTAATATAATACTATAAATTCCACTTACCATGGGAGGTCTGCAGAAAAAATATTTCAGTCAAACAGATGTTTCCATATCCCTCAAATGGATGTCTACATCACTCACCTGCTGCCCTGTCTGACCTAGCACCAACTACTTCAAACCTTAAAATCACAGCCATTAAAGAACTAGAAAACAATGGCAAAGTTCTATATAAAAGATACAAAATAGGGCCAGGCACAGTGGTCCACGTTTATAATCCCAGCACTTTGGAAGGCTGAGATGGGTGGATCACCTGAAGTCAGGTGTTTGAGACCAGCCTGGCCAACATGGCAAAATCCCTTCTCCACTAAAAATACAAATATTAGCCAGGCACGGTGGCACACACCTATAGTCCTAGCTACTCGGGAGGCTGAGGCAGGAGAATTGCTTGAACCTGGGAGGCAGAGATTGCAGTGAGCTGAGATTAAGCCACTGCACACCAGCCTGGGCAACAGAGTAAGACACCACCTCAAAGAAAAAAAAAAAAAAATGTACAAGATTAAAAAAAAAACAACAACAGACTTTAAGAGCTGAAGATATGCAGAAATGGGAAAAATCAGGAAGAATGTGCAGCTTAAAAGCCTCAAAGACTCATTCAGTTTTTGAAATGTCATGTCTGTGGTCATAAAAATATATTCAAGGAGATGTATGTCTGACACATCTGTGTGCTTGCCTTACACCATGGAACACATGCAATCCAATGGAATCGAAAGGTCAAAGTCAGAGTGGAAAGAGAAAGGAACTACTTTCAGTGCAGCTGGATAAAAAGCAATGAGGTGGCTGTATGCCAGGTCACTGAGCAGCTGGTGACATGCTGGCCTGACTCATCTTCCCTTCTCCCATTCTCCCAACTGTGGGTATTAGCTCTTTCCAAGAAGTGCTTACTTTTCTAAATTTAAAACAACAAGTTAAAACAGGTAGGTACATTCTTACCTATCAATTTTTAATTTTATTTTTTGTTCTTTGAAGAAGTTAAAAAAAAATTCTAAAAATGTAAAAACCTCTTAGTTTCTTGGATATAAAACCATTTTTTTCCTCCTATTTAATCTTTGTTTTTAAAGCTCAGATGGTTTTTTAAATTAATATATCATGTATATTAATTTACGTGATATATTCATGTACCATAAAATTCAAGAAATGTGCAATGTGGTGGTTTTTAGTGTATTCACAAAGTATCTATTCTTTTAAAAATAAGCAGCCAAATTAGGAATGGATATTTGTAACTTTATTTTGTCAGACTTTTTTTATTCAATAGGACTTTTCAATGTAAATATGGTCATACTGTATCCTGTTTTCTTAGTTTTATCCTATCCTATTTTTAAGGATAGTAGGATTATATTGATCAAAAAAAAATCTAAGTTCATAGAAATCATTTTCTATGTAAGATGACTTATGGCTGGTAATTTGGTTACAAGGCCAGGCTCAAGGACTTGTGTGTCCTAAATTGAGTGTGCACAGAAAGTTCTGTGATTTCATTCAGTTTAAAGATTTCAGATAAATAAAAATAAGGTCTTCTAAATATGCTTACACTCTCTATAAGACTAAGAAAGCATCAATTGGCCATAGCAAAGGATCTCATCTTTATCAGAGGGACTCTGAGAAAAGCTATACCCTTACGGGTCCCAGCAAGGTACTCTTCATCATGGCCGCTCTCAAGATGATAGTAAATTCTTAGGTTAAAACAATCTTATGAAAAATCTACAACTTATTAAACTAATGTTATTCCTTTAAAACTATTACTATAACATAAAGCATGACCAAACAGTATTTTTCTGCCTCAGTATTCTATGATTGCTTTAAATTAGTCTGAAACATGTATGCTCAGTGAGTGGGGGAGGGTGAGAGTTGGGGGCAAAAAAATACTGTATTTATGTAATGTAGAAAGCAGATATATATACAGTCCATAAACAGATACATACTATATCTGTGGCATTAAATTTTCATGGGGAGAACAACTAGAAAACAGGCCTAAAAGGCTAGGAGAGGGAGGATTTTTTTAAAGGTTGAGGAAAAGTAATCTAAAAGAAACTAAAACTTTTATTGACAAATATGTCAAATTTGTATAATTATACATACCACTATCTTCTATGTTCAAAAATTAGGCTCCTTATAGTATGGTTATCTGCAGAGACAGATGCAACTCAAAAGACTGCAGCACCAACATTCCTTTACACTGTACACAGATGGTGAGATGGGGACTATCAGAGTTGTAACAGCTGTAATTCTTTTCTTGTTCTTACATAGTACCAGCTCTCCACATATTAAAAGACAAATTTTAAAGCTAAAATATTAGAACCACAAGCATGCATCACCACACGGGCTAATTTTTTTTTTTTTTTTTTTTTTTTGAGATGGAGTCTCGCTTGGTTGCCCAGGCTAGGGTACAGTGGTGTGATCTCAGCTCATTGCAACCTCCACCTCCCGGGGTTCAAGCAATTCTCCTGCTTCAACCTCCTGAGTAGCTGGAACTACAAGTGTGTGCCACCATCCCAGCTAATTTTTGTATTTTTAGTAGAGACAGGGTTTTGCCATGTTAGCCATGGTCTTGAATTCCCCATCTCAAGTAATCACTCACCTTGACTTCTCAAGGTGCTAGAATTATAAGTGTGGGGTTATCGCCCCTGGCCAATTTTTTTTTTTCTTTTTTTTTGAGACAGAGTCTTGCACCTGGACTTCTGGGCTTTTTTTTTTTTTTTTTTTTTTTGAGACAGTGTATGGCTATGTTGCACAGGCTGGTCTCAAACTCCTGAGCTCAAGTGATCCTCCAGCCTCGGCATGCCCAGTTGGGATTTTTTACTTTTACTCTTTTAAAGACAGGGTCTTGCTATACTGTCCAGACCAGAGTACAGTTGCTATTCACAGGCATGATCATAGTCCAACTACAGCCTTGAACTTCTGCGCTCAAGCAATTCTCTTGCTTTAACCTCCTGAGTGGCTGAGACTACAGGCACATGCCACCACGTCTGACTAAAATATTAAGTTTTGACACCAGTACGAGAAAGAACACAGCCGAAAATTTAAATAAGGATGATTTAAATGACAGTTGAAAAGAATATATTCTGAAAAAGGCAGATGACCTTGCACCACTGGGCTACCCTCTCAGATTCTTTGGACAACTGAAAAATAAAAATGTCAGCAGAGAATATAGTCAAGCGGGAATTTCCTATAAAATTAGCTTTCAGTAAAATAAAGCATACTGAAAATGTTCAGTTGACTTGTCTTTTTAAAAATAAACTTTAATTTCAGGACATTCATACGAGAAATCAGAAAATTTCCTAACTGTATCACAAAGAATATGCCATTGCTATTTAACTGCTGCAAAAGATGTCCACAGGTAGGTGTGTCAGGCTAGTGACAGATACTGAATAAAGTGAGATAATGAAAAGGTTTCCATGGCAGAAGTGTCTGAGGAAAGATGAGAGAAAATTAAAGCAAAATCATAAGTATTAGAAGTAAGTGGTAGTAAGGATGGCGACAAAATGGTAACAAGAACAAAGAGAAAAATAAGGGGCAAGCAGGGTGAGCAGCAATGCCAGAGCTGACTCTACCCAGATAGAGGGGCATTATTCAAGGTTCAGACAGCCCAGCTGGATGGTAACTAAGTTCCCAATCTCATCGGTTGGTCTGGGCTATAAACCACAGCCCCATTAAGCTATAAATGACAGAGATTCCTGCCAAGGCATGAGCTGGCAGAATGCTTATTCACCCAGCTCTGCCAACTAAGGCTGTATTGGTGTGGTCAATCAGGACATTTTGTCAGGTACACCAGCTACAAATTTCCAAATTCAAGGATCTGAGACTTTCCTTTTATCCCAGTAATTCCTTTTATCCCAGAAAACATGTGCTCTCTATCAAGGAAGTTCTCACAAAGCCTATATGGAATTAGTTAATAGTTAAGTGCCACTCACTATATGGAATTAGGTGATTAGTGAATTAGATGCATTTGCTATAGTTCTAAAAAAGACTCTGGAGTGCCACTACAGGACCATGTCTCTTGTATACTGTGACAGATGTTTGCTGAGCAAATGAGCAAGGTGAGTGAGAAGGGTCTGAAATACATTTGGATAATTTTTGAAATTGGGGGATTTAAAAACTGTATCAAAGCTGATAATGAGATGTGAGTTCATTTGAAAGGTGAAGCAAATGCGTGCAAATCCTCAAACTTGCAAAAATGCACATTTTGCATTCCCAAAGGAGACTGTAAAATCATTCAAGATTGGGGTCTGGCTCTTCTATCCCAGAATAAAACAAATATGCATTAAAAATATCATTTTAAGCAGCAAAGGTGCTTAATAGTAAGGATGAGAAATCAGAGTCTTAACTATTCAGTTTAATTTAACAAGTATTTAGGTTCCTATAATATACTTAACAAATGAAAAAAATTAAATGTATACAAATACAAAATCAGGTAATGTTAGAGGCTCCACTTTTTTTTTTTTTTTTTTTTTTGAGACAGTTTCGCTCTTGTCGCCCAAGCTGGAGTGCAATGGCATGATCTTGGCTCACTGCAACCTCCACCTCCCAGGTTCAAGCAATTCTCCTGCCTCAGTCTCCCCAGTACCTGGGATTACAGGCACCTGCCACCACGCCTGGCTAATTTTTGTATTTGTAGTAGAGACGGGTATTGCCACATTGGCCAGGACGGTCTCAAACTCCTGATCTTGGGTGATCCACCCACGTGGGCCTCCCAAAGTGCTGGGATTACAGGTGTGAGCCACCATGCCCCGCCGAGGCTCCACTTTTCAAAACTAAGTCACTAACTCCCTGTAAAAAGAACATTTCTTCAATTTATTAAAAGGCTGAATGGAAAGAACATGTAAAACACAAAGCAAATAACTAGACTAGACTCTGCTGCTGGACTGTGCTAACTAATCAACCAAGATACACAAGAGAGGGCCTTGGCAGTGGTTACTCTGGAGAGCCTCAGGCCTTAACTCTGCTGAGCTCTGACAAATCCCCCGGGTTTGGTTAGGTCCTTGTGTCTACCTCTTTTCACTATCATCTCACAGAACTTTATTGCTCCATGGCTCTTCTGTTCTAAGTTGGTCATTAAGAGTAAACAAAAAGGGACACGAGGCACTTCTGACTAAGACCAACTAGTTAAAGGTAGTACAATCTAAAATAAAACCCATTTCTTCTACCTCTTGGGCTCGTCTCTCAACATACACAAAAAGCTATTTTGAATTGGGTAAGTTTGATCTAATCTCCTAGTATCTATCTTTAATACAATAGTGTTCAACCTTAAGAATCACAAAGGGAGTCACTTTAAAATCCCCTTCCCCCATGTCTCTGGGCAAAAGAATCTACATTTTTAACAGACATCCCAGATGACTGATGAGTAGTGTACAACCACTTTTAAAAACAGCTGCTGCTCTATTACTACTTAAAAAATAGCCTCCGCACTCAAGAGTGCTTTGCCTTATAACACAGAAACGTTCATATTGTAACAAACTGGATTTTGTAAACTGAATTCTACTTTCCCATAAGTGGGTTTTTAAATTTTAAAGATACATTATTCATTTTGAAGGCTGGGGGTGATTTCTTACACTTTCTTCTATAGGCTACATTCCATGCTTTTCCATTCCTCATCTTCACCTCAGTGGCTAAAGATTTAGAATTTAGAAATCCTTTTAAAAGAGCCTTTTTACCCCCAATTTATCTTTTTTTATTCATCAGGAATGCGATGTTGACTTGTAAACCTTACTTCTGAAAACAAACCTTGAAAATGCCAAATATCTATTCAGGAAAGAAAATTTTTATACCAAAAAGGTCCACATTTAAGGAAAATGCTGCTATTAAACAATGCAGATTAGATACAAGGTACTGGGCAACAACGAGCATTTTATTATTTTTCAGAAAAATAGGAAACTTTTAAAAATTACCTATGGAGGATCATCACCAAGTAAGCAATGTCACTTCTAATAATGTACTTGGACACAGTAAACACAGTCTCAGACTGAAGGCTGTGGACTCTAGGCTCAGTTTTGCCACAAAAGAGCCATGTGACCTTGGGAAATAACCTCTCTAGGACTACGTTCAATTTATGAATAAGATGGTTAAATAAAAGTAACACTTTGATTCCAGCAGCTTAATTCACTGGGAGGTATTTACATCAAAAAGCATTTGAGGTATGTATCACCTCTAACGTGCTTGATCAAATGACATAATTAAAACTGAACTAGAAACTTGATATTGTGAATAACTTATTGAGATTTTCTTGTAGCTATCCATCACATATCATTGCACTTTGCTTCTTCGAAAAAGTGAATAGTTTGAACGTCTAAATATTCATATACTGACTTTTCTTAAAGTCAGGCACGTTAAGTGTACCATAGTCCAGTTTTGTAAAAGGAAATAATGTATCTTTTCAGTCCTTTTTCCCAATCCATTGTCACTTCAGACTGACAACCTTGAAGGCTTACCCACTAACAACAACAGTGTTGCAGTAATTACATCACAAAACTACCATTTCTTTCCTAATACTCAGATATTCTCCTGAGATTACAGCTATATTCCGGTAACCAACTTTCTTCTGTCTACTCTCATTCGTTAGCGCAAACATTTAAAATTTTAACCAATAATCAGTTCACAAATCATTATTTCCGACGTAATATACTGAGTCCAAAAGAAAAAAATCCAATAATCCAACAGGAAGCAACGCATGCATTTGGCAATTCCAAGGAGGCTGGCGAAGCACAGATACCTCGTTCAAAATAAATAAACTTTCCAAGGATCTTTATTTACCGACTTGGGAAAGGCAGGTTTGAAAACAACCAGTTAACTTCACTCCCAAGTTGGCATCTTAGAGAATCGTCTAGCTTTTGCAAAAACACCCAGGACCTCTGAGCCTCCCAGCCTAGAATTGGCCAGGGGAGCACACGCCCATCGGCCCTGCCTGGAGAGGAAACAATGGGAGAGGGGCGAGGGAGCGAGCCGGCGCCCCAGGCACCCCAATTCTACGGCCCCGGCCCGCCCAGACCCCACGCACCGCGCCCCCTACCCCGGCGCCCGGGCCCTCCAGGCCCCCGCCCCCGAGCCCCAGGACGCGGCCCACCTGCGGCGGCACGGGGAAACGACTGCACTTACCAAACAGGGTCAGGGCCATTGTAAAGACGTTCGCCGCCGCCCGCGAGTCCACGCGCTCCTCCCAGGCGGGCTGAGGATCACCTCATCGGCCCACCGCGCTCACACCTCGGAGGGAGTGGGGTGCCCGACGGGGCGTGCCGGGGGCGCCGGCACTCGGGGAGGCTGCAGGCCGGGACGCGGGGGCCGCTGCAAGAAAAAAGTTATTCACGCGTTATCCTCGGGTGCACCATCCCCGGGGAGCCCCGCTAGCTCTCCGCGGGCCGGCACTTGTCGCTGCCATCCGGCGCTGAGCGTGCGCGCGGGGGGAGGTACCTGCGAGGCGGGAGGCTTGGCCGCGGCGCAGTGGCAGGCGGAGAGGCGGCGCCGCAGTGGCGGCGGCGGCGGCGGCGGCGACGGGGAAAGCAGTAGTCTCGCACAGTCCCCGGCGGGGCGCGCTCACTCCGCATCCCGCTGCCTCGCAGACGCCATCTTGCGATAGCGTCTCCCACGAGCTCTGCCGCGCCGCAGCCTCCAGCCTCTCTCTCGGGCTCCCTGGCCGAGTTCCGTTCCCATGGCAACGGGAGCGCGCGGGGGCACGGGGGTGCGCCCTTATTCCCCGGGCGGCGAGGAGACGCCCGCGGCCCCCTGGAGGCGGCCGCCCAGAGCGGAGATGGAGCGGGGCAGTAGCTGAAAGCCCAGGCTTTTTCTTGAATGGAATTTGAGGAGGCGCAGAGGAGAAAACTGGCTGTTACTAGAAAGAGGAAGAGTCACGGGAGGATGCTGCGTGAATGCAGTGCCCGGGCAGGGTCATCTGGGGACCTGGTGCGCGTGAGGACATATTTCTCCTCCTGGCGCCCTTCGGACTCACTGAAGCTGGAGCCGGTGACTTGAAGCTTCAAGGCTCATGAAGGAACAGGCACTGAATGCTGCTTTCCTCTCCGTTTGGACTTATGAGCGGCCAGTAGTTCTGATGAAATTGTCACACATTAGGAAAGAGGAGTCGTTTAAAACCACCTGAGATTACCTAAAATAATTTGTTAAAAGGCCGATGCTTACACCTGATTTTCTTCCCTTTACGTTATACCTCTTTGATATCGTCTCAAGGAAGAAAAATCAGCATGTGTCACTGACTGGCACTTATTTGCCACAAAAGATTGTTCCCCTGAGCTTCTTGTATTTGTCTCACAATCACTGGCAACATCCTGCTTTCTGGGATGGTCTCTCCTCACCTCTGTCTCTGCCATGAGGAGCCATACACCACCTTGAGATTGTCAGCCAAAAGATGTTCTTGAAAAGCTGGGTTATGATGTTTTTCGTCCTTGTCGTTTAATGTATTCAAAAAGTCATTCTTCTCTAGTTGCTATATGTGTGCCCTGTTTAAGAAATTCTTTTTTCTTGTTTGTCTGCTTAGGGATTTGACACTATTTTGGTATCTGATCATGTAGATCTTCTCTTTGGTTCTCCTTTCTTTCTACAGGCATATTTCCTCTTTTAGTTCCTCAGCTTCCCTAGTGTCATTTCCCTCTTCTCTCTGATTGTCAAATAATTCTTTAAGAATATTACAGAAATATATTGTATTTAATGTATCTTAGACATCGAATCGTGATAAAGTGGGGGATTGCTACAGTACTTCCAATGGAACCACAGTTAATTCCACCATCATTATTTCACAGCAGACTTAAGCATTAGAAGAAAAGCAGGTGGGAAGGAGGAGCCAAGCCTTTTGTTTCAAGTCAGTTAACTCAAGAAGAAAGAAATATTAAAATGATTCAACGTGAATGGGCAAGTGGTTAAGATGCTATATGCTTCCAATTTTGTGATGTAAAATGCCTCTCTTTAGCCACTAATCAAACTGAATCTTTAAAGTCCCCAGAATTTTTAATTTTTCATGAAAATGGACTCGATTTTGAACAACCTTTCTGCTAATGAAAGATTACAAACACACAGCTCATGAAGATAAATGAGAAACTCACGAAAGCTTTGTGGGACAGATTTTATAACCATATAAAGATTGCTGCTAATCCGCTCTGCAGCCAAATAAATGAAAAACTAAAGACTCCATTTACTCTTCCATCCAGTGGTCTTCAACATTTTTGGACCTAATTTTCTTTTGAGGCTCTAATGAAAATACTGTCCCTCCTCCTAGAAAAGTGCTTACGTACATACACACATTCACTAGAAAATTTTCACATAATTTCAAGAGAATTATGGGCTATTCAGGTACCTTAGGTTAGCCCCTGGAAGTGTTTTTTGTAATCTCAGAAAGTTTTTGCCTTTGTAATTTAAAAGAATATATATGTGTGTGTGTGTCTATATATATATATATATATATATATTTTTTTTTTTTTTTTTTTTTTTCAGAATAGAACCATTGAATTTTGAATAGGAAAACACCAAAACTCCCTTGATTTACAGGTAAGAAAATCGAGTTCCCAGTGGTTAAAAGACTTCCCCAAGTGTGTTCACCTGTTTAGTAGCAGAACCAGTGGGAAAATAGGTTTCTGGTGTTCTCATCGACCACCTCCTATCCCCCCATCCCCCACCAATTTAGAGGTTGCATGGTTTGAATTTCAAAAGAAAAATCTGTTTAGTATTAGAAGCAAAATAACAAGGAGAGTATTTTGTCCTCAGCCAATTTGCATAGAGTTTGGGAAGCTGCATTTTGTCCCATAGAGTTTATTAACATACGCTTCTACTCAGAACTCTGTGTCCAATCATCCTCAAAGAGAAACAATGCCTTTCTCTCCTCTTTGTTAAGCTCTGTTAGAGCATCAAGGTTTTGGTGCTGCAGCTCAGCTTGCTAGTAGCTCTCTCCATCCCTTGTTCTGACAGTGAGTCAGAGGGAAATGAGTTTCTGTGTGCTCTGCTCGGATTTACCCTCCCATTTAACAGCCAGCCTTTGGTTACTGGACTAGCTTTCCGCACACTAATTTGGCCAAATACGGCTAAATCTTAGAGACATACCCTGTTTAAATTCAAGTGAAGATCCTTTTCCTCTCTGCTTTCTACTCCCACACCCACACACGCGCACACACACACACAGAGCTGTTTTTAAGGTACAATTTGGAACAAAACAGTGTTAATGTTGCTATGTTTCCCTCTAAAGCATCTGGCTTTCCACAAGCCATTCCTTTCAACTAACTTCCAAATGGTTTGATGCTGTAACAAAATGCTCTCTATACTTGATCAAAGTGCCTGTCTTGAAAATAGTATTGGCTTTTATAATAGAGTACTTTTTCAATGACCTATTCCCATTGTATTGCATGTGCTTCTTTTCTCACTTAGGTGAAAATAAAGCCACAGCCTTTCAGCTACAGATTCAATGCAAGGAAGGGCGTTAACTACTTGGAGGTGATTATTATGGGTGGTGACTTAGATTGTTTATAAAAGAAGGCCAAAGAATGAGTTGACTTCTCAAAATATTTATATTTTCACTCAAAGATTTAATTTTGTGCTCAGCACCAAGTGCGTAGAAGAGCCAGATTTGTTTACTCGTTACTAACTAGCTGTCAGATTTTTAGACAAATGTTTTACTCTTTCTAGTTCTTATCTTCCTCCTTTGTAAAATGAAAGGATGGTACTAAGTTATCTCTAATGTTCCTTTTAGGTTTATCTGTCATTCTGTGATATTTTGAAATCTTTAAATTAACTGGTTTATGGATAAAACAGAGGACATTTTTATTTGAATCTTCAATATATTTAAAGGGCTGTTATATGTAAAGTTCATAAATACCTAATGTAATAAAGAAGTCATATTTTATTAAACCATTGGTACTGCTATTTCTTCTGCAGTATGTTGTATTAATAATGTTGTATTAATCATATAGAAAGCAACCTTTTTTTTTTTGTTTAACAGGATTAAAAGTGCACTGAACAACCCATTTCAAATTTACTAAAATAATTTCTCATTTTTATTTAAGTTTTGTTGACTAAACAGAACCTAGACAACCCTTTAAAATGGTTTTTCTACATTTTAAACTAATGACTTATCACAAGTGTTTTGAGTTTTCTTTTTGTTACCCATTTAGCTTCATTCCCATTGGTAAACATTGATTTGTTCCTCAGTTTTGAATAAAGCAGAAATTAATGAGGCGCTTTCTGCCTCACAATAACAAGTTAAAATTATAGCACTTTATCATGTCAACACAGCTTTAAACACTACGAATACCAGTGCTATTAGCACAGTTCCTAAAATAGTGCAGAAGTTTGCTAGTGAAGAGAAAAATTACACTGTATATTTCTGCTAAGGTTAAGATTAAGAAAGTTAAAATTGTTTATTTAAATATTCACAATATGTGACATTCTTTCTATTCCATATTTATGTTACTAGTTAAAGTATTTGTTTCCATTGTGTGAATTTGTTTAAAGTGGATTTGTTTTTGGTTTTGGTTTTGTTTTGAAACAGGATCTCACTCTGTCACCCAGGTTGGAGTGCAGTGATGCGATCTCGGCTCCCTGTAGCCTTGACTTTGAGGGCTTCAGTCATCCTCCTACCCAGCCTGTGGAGTAGCTGGAACCACAGGTGCATGCCACCATGCCCAGCTAATTTTTAATTTTTAGTAGAGACAGGGTTTTGCCATGTTGTGCAGGCTGGTCCCGAACTCCTGAACTCAAGCAATCCACCCCTCTCAGGTTCCCTAAGTGCTGAGATTGCAGGTGTGAGCCACTGTATCAGGCTATTTGGTCTGTTTTGGTTTTTTTTAGACGAAGTCTCACTCTGTCACCCAGGATAGAGTGCAGTGATGCAATCTCAGAACTCACTGCAGCCTCCACCTCCCAGGTTCAAGTGATTCTCTTGCCTCAGCCTCTGGAGTAGCTGAGGTTACACGCATGAGCCACCACACCTGGTTAATTTTTTGTATTTTTAGTAGAGACCAGTTTCACCATGTTGACCAGGCTGGTCTTGAACTCCTGACCTCAAGTGATCCAACTGCCACAGCCTCCCAAAGTGCTGGGATTACAGGCATGAGCCACCGCGCCCAGCCTATTTGGTTTGTTTTTAATAACATTTTCCTTAAACGTTTAATTCTGATGATTTTTTACCCCCCTTCTTTTTTTTTAATCTCACACTCTCTGAATTAATACCTTCCCTGATACTTGTGTGGCATTTCATGATTTACAAATAGCACTCTCACAGGACAAAGCCATATGCACACAAGTGGCTAAGGCAGTACTTGCCTCAAATATGAAGATTTAGACTATAACACTATTTATTTAAAAAAAATTATGTCCTAAACTGTAAAATTGCCCTTTAAGCTTAAATAACTCAATATTTTGGATAATTATTTGTGTTCTCTTCACCATCAGAGGATGCCTAAATTATAATAGTAATATTGGGCCTTAGAAATGAAGTAAAACTCAGTTTGAGAAATACATGAGAAACCTTAAGAATTAAAAACTTGCTTGGTTCCCCTGGAGCGCTTGCTGTATTAGCAGAAGATACTTTCACCAAAAATATGCTAAAATTAGAGGTGGCTATTATCTGGCTAGATACAGATTAGAAACTGGATTATTACTGAGGAAACACTGTTCAGTCCTTATTATATGGCTTCCAAAGTAAAAAGAAAATGTGTGTGTGTGTGTGTGTGTGTACGTGTGAAGTGAGGGGAAATTGGAATTGAAAATCAGAATGAAAATAAGGTTTTCTATCCTTGACCCAGAAGAATGGAATTCTTGTTCATCGCTCAGCATCGAGAGGAACTCTTAGTTCAATAGGCAATAGAACCACACATATTACTGTAACCCTAGGTTAGAATATTCTAAAAGACACATGCTCTAGTTTTTTAAATTTTGTGATACCTTATTTTGATGTAATGTCAAAATGGCCAATGGTTTGGAGTGGCACAAAAAAGGAAGGGAGTGGGTAAAGAAAAGGTCCGTTTTTGATGTATTTTGAATACATGTTTTAAAAGAATACTTATTTCCTGGTAAATAGTATAGCAGGTCTCTCCGAATTTTTTTGTAGGCTTAAAGTCAAATACATTTTCAAATACACATTAAGTAAAAGAACAATGATGATGGCTGCTCTTAAGTACAAGTTTTTGTTCTGAACTACAATCATATTATAGTACTTTAAGCCAGCATTTCTATTCAAGTGTATTTTTCTGAGGTCACCAGGCATATCTAATGCACAGTGTGGCTAAATGTCTATTTGACTGGAACAGTTGGATTTCTGCCAGATTTAGTTTTCAAGAGGGTCTAAGTGGATTTGGCTACAAATCAAATCTCTCTAACATGGCCATGGTTTTTCTGGTTAACGTGGGTGTCCACCGTAAGGATGACTTATTCAAGTTGATTACATTGTGAGTTAGAAATCAGGAAAACAGCCATGAACTTTGGATGAGACTTACACAATCTCTAATTTAAAAACAGAACTGAAAAACAGGCAAGTGAAATTCCATGATTAAAATCACAATCTGGGCTAGAAACTCGTCTACTGCTGTGACGGAGTTTTCATAAAGCTCTTTTGTATTCTGTTGTAAAATAGGACATGTGTCAGATATTTGAGACAATGCACATATTTAAAATCATCCATCCGTCATCCATTCAACAAGTATTTGTTGAGTATCTATGATATTCCAGGCATCATGCTAACTTCTGGCAAAGAAGCAAAAGATGAATCAAACATGTATCCAGAGCTTTAAAAAAAAAAGTAGTGTCTGGGGAAAGTGGGACAACGACAAAGACCACAAGAGGAGTACAGATTAAATTTTGTGGGAGTTCACAAAACCAAGATTATTTCTAGCTGATTAAATAGGTAAAACGTTCATGGTAGATGAAGCTGTGCTTTGAGGTCTGAACAGGAATTAGGCAAACAGAAAAGAGAAAAAGAGATATGGAGTTTAGGAAAGAGGGGAAAGCATGAGGAAACTCTGAGACTTTCTAGTGAAAGTCAGAACACGAGGAAAATCACAATAGAAGATTTGCAGGCAGGACAGTTTGTAGCAAAGGACTCACGAGTGGAAGAAGTGGGAGAAGAGACTACACAGGCAAGTAGGAGAACAGATGTAGAAGGCTAACCTGTTGAGTTGATGCTTATAATGTTGTCTGAAGCCTGCCTGCTTTCTACAAGTACTTAAGGCAACTAGGAATTTGGATTCATTATGTAAAACTCTGGCCTCAGATTATTTATAGTGCCCTATCTTTCAGTAACAAGTTTTTGAGTTACAGGAAAACTGTCAAATACACACACACACACACACACACACACAAACACACTTGCCATTGTTGTAAGCTAATAAGGCACAATGTACCCTTGAGATTAAGCTCACCATTTCATCTACTACCTCCCTGGAACTCCTAGAATGCCACAGTCATCTCGAAAAAGCACTGTTCAGAAAGACTTAGAGCTGAATCTTGGCTTCACCTCTCACTACCTATGTAATTTGGAGCATGTTTAAACCTTTCTGGATTTTAGTTTATTCTTCTGTAAAATGGGGGTATCTTCTGTATCAGTTTGCAACATTTTGGTTGCAATTAATGGAAAATTTAACTCAAATTGGCTTTAGTTAAATGAACAAAGAGAATTTATTTGCTCTGTAATGAGAAAGACCAGAGTCAGGGTGAGTTTCAGGAAAGGCTGATCCAGCTGTGTAAAGAATGTCCCCAATGACTTAATTTCTTTATTTCTCTAGTCACTGTATCATATACCACAGGGCACTCCAACTCATGGCATCTCCAGGCTCACCTCTTTTGATAGCAGGATGGCTTCAGGGCTTCTAGACATCACACCATCTCACCCCTCCATTCAAGGGAAGAGAGTTGTGTATACATCTTGGAATCAATCTCTCTCTCTCTCTCTCTCTCTCATTGGCCTGAATTGGGTTCTGTGCCCATCTATGACTCATCACTGTGGTGAAAGGGAAGAGGTAAGTGCAACAAGTTACCCTGAACCTGAGGGGAATCATCTTCTCAAACCTCGTGGCTGAGGTGAATTTCCTGTAGAAATACCAGGCAACAACTGGGGAAAGGGAAAAGGGGCTAGACAGGCAACTAGCACATGTCTGCTTTTATGGTCAGTCTGAGAAGTAAAAGCACAGAGTGGACAGTCAACAAATACTTTTCTTCCTTGCTCCATATGGGTGATCTTCCTCAGTATTCAGTAAAAGCCAGTTTTTTATAAAGCCTTAGGTATTTTCATTTATCTTTTGTTTACCTATTTTTTCAGAGACAGAGTCTCACTCTGTCACCCAGGCTGGAGTGCAGTGGCACAATCAGAGCTCACAGCAGTCTCAAACTCCTGGACTCAAGTGATCTTCCCGCTTGAGTCTCCCAAGTAGCTGGGACTACAGGCGTGAGACACCACACCCAGTGTTAGGTCCTCTTTTTAAGAAAGAATCTCTTTTGAAATGCCAGAGCAGTGTCCTTCTCCTTTTACCTCATAAGTATTTGCTTCCCAGATTATTTACAGTCATGGCAGCCTCACCAACACAACCTTTTAGAAATAAAAATTGTAATCAATTATTTTATGTGTGTTTTCTGCTATGCAATGCCATCCAAACAGTTGAATTTTTTCATTAAATCAACATTTGTAATATTTTTCAATTTCAAAATAAGTTAAACCTCTTAAAATATAATTTATTCAACATCAAGAAAAATATTTTGTATATGTTTTAGGATTTCCAGTTGAGCCTCAAATGGGATTCCACATCTGCCTATATGTGATGAACTAGTAAGCTTTATAGGAGCATACTTACATAAATTGCTATACAGGGATAGGTAATTATTAATTATGTTCCTAATTGGCTACTAACTATAGAGTTTATAATAAGATAAATAGATTCCAGGTCCCCAAATGGCCTAGTCTCTGCATAGTGTTGCATTCTAAGCAAGAGTCCATTTGGCAAAAGGAATTTAAAAGGAATTGTAGCCTTTACTTGCATTTAACAAGGAATGTTAAGGGTATACTATATAAACTATTCTTAAAATTCCCTTTCTCCTTTTCTGCCATACCCCACAGAACACTCCAGAGTGTTCTCGAGGAGAGCACTCTGAAACCCCACAAATTATCTCCCATACCTCAGCCTATATGACTTTTCTAACCCCCCTCTCCAGCCCCGATTTCTTATTATGTAGATGGCTTCCCCTCGTTTCTGTTTACTTTCCGTGACCTTCAAGTATTACCTGAATTTTCCTGTGTAAAGGGGGTCCAGGAACTGGCACAGCAATCAAGACTCTTCCTCCTGGTCTTCCTGCCTCCAGTTCTAGTCTTTCTCTGCCCACCATATTGATTCAGCATGACTAAAAATGCTGAGAAATTTGATGTGGGAGGGTGAAAGAGTAAGAAATGTGGCCTAGGTAAAATTCTAATAAATTTTGTCCCCAGCTTAAAATGAATGCTAGGAATTGTGTGGAATGCTTTCCATACATTTTTTTTTTATTAGAATCTTCCACCAGCCTTATAGGGTATATCCTGGAATCCAGGACTTTGAACTCAGAACTCCACTGCACACCACCTTTCTATAGGAAAGGATCTAGCTACACATTTTTATCATTGCATATTCATATACATTGGTATAGTTTGCTCATTCAGTTTCCTTTATTGTAAAAGTTAAGCTAATACCATAAACAAATATTTTGTGTTGTTTTTGTTTTTTTGTTTTTTTTTTGAGACGGAGTTTCACTCTTGTTACCCAGGCTGGAGTGCAATGGCACGATCTCAGCTCACCGCAACCTCCGCCTCCTGGGTTCAGGCAATTCTCCTGCCTCAGCCTCCTGAGTAGCTGGGATTACAGGCATGCGCCACCATGCCCAGCTGATTTTTTGTATTTTTAGTAGAGACGGGGTTTCACCATGTTGACCAGGATGGTCTCGATCTCTTGACCTCGTGATCCACCCGCCTCGGCCTCCCAAAGTGCTGGGATTACAGGCTTGAGCCACCGCGCCCGGCCACAAATATTTTGTTATAAGAAATTGAGTTCAGAATTGATGCTCCAATCTGAATCCAGTTTAGAACTTCCACCTTTATTTTCATTTGACAAAACATCCATTGATGATGATAATGTACCTGTATTAGTCTGTTCTCATGCTGCTATGAAGAAATACCCAAAACTGGGTAATTTATAAAGAAAAAAGATTTAATTGACTCAGTTCCGCAGGGCTGGGGAGGCCTCAGGAAACTTACAATCATGGTGAAAAGGGAAGCAAACATGTCCTTGTTCACATGGCAGCAGAAAGAGAAATGAGAAGCCCCTTATAAAACCATCAGGCCTCATGAGAACTCACTATCACAAGAACAGTATGAGGAAAACTGCCTCCATGATTCAATTATCTCCACTTGGTCCCGCCCTTGACACATGGAGATTATTACAATGCAAGATGAGATTTGGGTGGGGACACAGCTAAACTATGTCAGTACCAGAAGTTCAGATATACAAAAAGATAAACTCCAAGTAATAAAGCAAAGAACAGGTATTTACAAAATATCTCTTATGAACTTAGTATTTTGCAAAGAGCTTTGATAGAAAATTTTTACACAGGATTTGAATAGACCAACTGAAAGAAATATTATATAACTGGAGTAGGTCTAAATTGAAAAAATGCTGGGAGAGGGTTAACCTGCAACACTTGCCCTTAAATCTCTCTAGATAATGGTAGCTGGTGAGACAGCTGGCTGAGCAGTAGAGAGGGAAAGGAAGAAGGGAAGGGGGCCCTGAGAACCTACTTGTCATTGAACCATCAGTGTCACTGGAATGCCCAGATATTGCTGGCCCAAGTATTACAAGATAATAGGTTAAGTGACAGGATGAAGTTTATTTTACTGATGAAATTTTAAAATTCCACTCTAAGGTAGAACCAAGAGTTTCCTGTTGTGTTTCTGTTATACCCATAATGATTTCATTAATACTTCTTTCTTTCTGAGCTTCGGTCAGAAAGAAGTCTGATTCTTTGGCTTTAAAAGTGTTTTAATTGCCTGGTACCTCTTAAACTGTGAGGGGAAGCCAGCTGTCTTAGGGAATGTCTTCCTGCGTTTCCTGTGTTTCTTCTGAGGAACAATGCAAATTGGAGAAAGATAACCTCTAGAGACAGGGTGAAGTAAAGTGCTAGTTTTAAGCAAAAGAAGAAAACATCCAGAATGAGAAAAAGCTTCTCATATCCGGTCTTCACTCAGCATGGCCACACCTCTGTGTTCTCCACCCCTTTTCTGTTCTCAGTGCATTAGGTTAAGATTTTCACCATTAGCTCAGCCTCCTTTCCAACTGTGATGGGAAACATTAGGCTTTCTACCATCCAACATACATTTGTATCCCGTTACTTAATGGAACAGCTAATTCATTTCTCCAGCTTATATTTTTTAATACAGGACAGTCTCCTTAGGGAAGAGCTGGTGTTTGTTTGTCTTATGGTAATCGGTCTCAGACCCAGCCATTTCTTAGTGTAAGGGAATCAGCCTTGACAGCCTCCACATTCCACAGTCCTTCCCACTCTCTCAGACCCTCAGGGACTTAAAACTCCACCCTTTTTTTCCCTCCCTGAAACTTGTGAGAGTTTTATTTAATCAAAAATGTTTAATACCAGGTTTTTAGCCCTCCTCTTTTTTTTTTAAAGCCTGTGCATCCCCCTAGTATAGGGCATATGTTAATCCAGATGCTTGGTTAAAACAAAACAACAGCAAAACAACAAATATATACATTAGACAGATAGAAAGATAGATAATGATATTTTTCAACAGAAATCTCAAAACAATCATTTAAACTAAAATGCTCCATGAAGCCAGCCCACTCAGAAGTAACTCATCCTTTTTTAAACACTCAGATAACTCTTCAAGTATGAATCTTAATGCATTTAATATTTCATACATTTTAACTATTTGAGTATATATGCAAATATATATTTTGTACACACATACACACATATATTCTACCATTCTATATACTGGATCCTTAGCTCATTCAGAATAGGGTTCTGTTGTTTTTCTTTATATTTCCCAGCATGTAGGTCCTCACCAACATCGGTTATATGAATGGATGAATATATTAATATAAACATAAAAGCTAAACGAGTGATTTCAAATAGGCCACTGCTGTGCTGGAACCTCCTAGCAGGGAGCGTGCTCGAATATTGAAGACATTCTGGTCAATGGTTTACACTGCTCTGTTTCAGCCTATATTTTGGCAAATGCAATGGATAGTTTTGCTTAAAGTTTGTACTTATTGCAAATATGATAGAGTCACACAATAGAGGATTAAGGAGCCCAGGTTGTAAGAAGGGATACAGTTTGAATGTTTTGTCTCCTCCAAATCTCATGTTGAAATGTGATCTCTAGTGTTAGAGGTGGGGCCTGGTGAAAGGTGATGGATCATGAGGGCAGATCCCTTATGAATGGTTTAGCACCATCCCCTTAGTGATAAGTGAGTTCTCACTGAGTTATTTTACACGAAATCTGGTTGTCTAAAAGAGACTGTGACCTCACACTTATCTCTCTTGTTCCTGCTGTCACCATGTGACATGCTTGCTCCCCCTTTGCCTTCCACCATGATTGCAAACTTCCTGAGGCCCTCGCCAGGAGCAGATGCTGCAGGCATGCTTTTACAGCTTGCAGAACTGTAAGCCAATTAAACCTGTTTTCTTTACAAACTACCCAGCTCCAGGTATTTCTTTATAGCAATGCAAGAAAGGGCCAATACAGGAAATTGACAATGAGTAGTGGGGCACTGCTGTAAAGATACCCTATGATGTGAAAGCAGCTTTGGAATTGGGTAACAGAAGCTGGAAGAGTTGGGAGGGCTCAGAAAAAGACAGGAAGATGAGGGAAAGTTTGGAACTTCTTGCAGACTGCCAAAATGGTTGTGACCAAAATGCTGATAGAAATATAGATGATGAAGGACAGGTTGACAGTGTCTCAGATGGCAATGAGAAACTTACTGGGAACTGAAGTAAAGGTCACCGTTGTTATTCCCTAGAAAAGAACTTGGCTTCATTGTGTTTGTGTCCTAGGACTCTGTGGATGTTTAAACTCAAGAGTGATCACCTACAGTATCTGGCAGAAGAAATGTCTGGGCAACAAAGCATTCAAGAAGTGGCATGCCAGCCTCTAACACCCTAAATCAGATGTGGGAGCAAAGGACCAACTTAAAGTAGGAATTCATATTTAAAAGGGAAGCAGAGCATAAAAGTTTGGAAAATTTGCAGCATTGTCCTGACATAGAGAAAGAATCCAAGTGGGCTGCATAGCAGCCACTTGTTAGAGAGATTAGTACAGCTAAAAGGGAGCATGACTAAATGCGAAGGTATTTCAGAAATCTTTGATATAGCCCCTTTCATCACAGACCCAGAGACCTAGAGGGAATGAATGGTTTTGGGATCAGGCCTGGGGTGCTGCTGCCCTGTGCAGCCTCATGATACTTCTTCCTGCATCCTGGCTGCTTCAGCTATAGCAAAGGCTCAAGGGGCACCAGATACTGCTTGAGCTGCCACTCTGGAAAGCACAAGTCATAAGCCTTGGTAGCTTCCATGTGTTAAGCCTGCAGGCGCATAGAATGCAAGTGAGAAGGAGACTTGGCAACTTCTGCCTAGATTTCAGAGGAGGTACAGGAAAACCTAGGTGCCAAGGCAGAACCCTGCTGCAGGACAGATCACCCACAGATAAACTCTACCAGGGCATTGCTGAAAGAAATGTAGGGTTAGAACTGCCACACAGAGTCCTCACCAAGGCACTGCCCAGTGGAGCTGTGGGAAAGGGACAGCTGCCCTCCAGACCCAAGAATGGTAGAGGCACCAGCAGCTTGCAGCCTCAGTGTGGAAAAGCCATAGGCACCCAGCACCAACACATGAGAGCAGACACAGGAGCTGTACCCTGCAAAGCCACAGGGGCGGAGCTGCCCAAGGCCCTGGGAGGCCACCCTTCACACCAAGATGAGCGACATGCAGCTAAAAGAGATTGTTTTGGGGCTTTAAGATTTAATGTTTGCCCTGCTGGGTTTCAGACTTGTGTGGGGCCTATTGCTCCTTTCTTTAGGCCAATTTCTCCCTTTTGGAATGGGAATCTTTACTTATTGCCTGTACCACCATTGTATCTTGGGAGTAAGTAACTCATTTTTTATCTTACAGGCTCATACATGGAAGAAACTCATCTCCATATAAGATTTTGGACTTGGGACTTGAAGCTCTTGAGTCAATAATGGACAAGTTAAGACTTTGGGGGACTACTAGGAAGGCATGATTGTATTGAAATGTGAGAAGCACATGAGATTTGGGGAGTTAGGGGCAGAATGATATGATATAGATGTTTCACTCCTGCAAATCTCATGTTGAAATGTGATTCCCAGTGTTGGGGGTGGGGCCTGGTGGGAGGTAACTAGATCATGGAGGTGGATCCCTCATGAATGGTTTAGCACCATCCCTTGGTGATAAGTACGTCTTTGCTCAGTTAGTTCATGTGAGATCTGGTTGTTTACAAGAGTCTGGGACATCCCCCTCCTGTCTCTCTTGCTCACGCTCTCACCATGTGACATACTTGCTCTCTTTTCACCTTCTGCCTTGACTGCGACTTCCTTAGGCCCTCACCAGAAGCAGATGCTGGAGGCACGCTTGTACAGCCTATAGAACCATGAGCCAATTAAATGTTTTCTTTAAAAATTACCCGTTTAGTTTGTTTGCAATTTGATGAAATAAGCTTTGCAAAGTTAAGCCAGATTTTTTTCACACCAGTTCCCAGAAAATCATACTTAATGTGAATATTCTTCCTACAACCTGTAAGTGGATCTTTTATGCAGAAGGCAGAAACAGGTACCTACTTTTTCTTTTTTAAAACTATTTGCAATTACTAAAATATTATTCTACATATAACAATGACAAAGAAAGGTATACAAAATGAAAAAGAAACCATTGTCTATTCTACTACCAAAAAATAACTACTGTTAACACTTTAATTTATATCATTTGTGATGTTTTTTTCCTGACTCTATGGATGTAGCACATGCAAGCATGGGTTTGCCCCCTTTCTCTACTTCTTTGAATACAAATGGTTACAGCAGGTGCCGCCATATTACTACTGTGTAACAACCTTACCTTCTACTACAGTTGTTTGGTTAGGCCCATGGATAGACAGTGACCCAAACTGGACTATTTGGAGTTACCCTCTCTCTAAGGATGAAGCTGCTGGAAATAATCCTTGACTATGTGTAATAAGAAACTGGGAAAACAGTCCAGAGTGAGAGAGATGCATAGAAAGAAACAGACAAGAGAGAGTCTTGACAGCATCTATGTGTCTGGTTTCAATTATTCTAAGGCCTGGAGGAAACGAAACTTTCTTTAGTTTTCCTGCTAGAGCAGATGCTGCAGTGTGCTTCCCAGATCCTCACCATCAGGACCAAGGTATCCATTGCCCCGGATGCCAGGAGAGTCACTTACTGATGGCTAAAAGCTGAGTCAGTTCCCAGGATTTGCTTTGTACTAAGGAGCTGTTTGGACCAAGGCTGCACACTCTTTCCAGGATTATCTTACATACAATTATTGGTTAATATGTTGATATAAAGGTCTGAATCCCTTGCCTCAAAAGGGAACAATGCGAGAGCTCGCCATGGAATTGACTGTAGCATGGGTTGCAATTGCATCTCAGTTCAATTTGCCTTTGCTCAGTCCTGCTTCCCTTACTCTGTTACAGGTATTGATTCAAAGAGCACTGCCCAGAAAACTTTCTGTCTCCATCTGTTTCTTTCTTAAGACTAACTTAAGACAGTGGGTGTGGCCGAGCTGTCTAAATGTCCCACATAATGCATTCTCTCTTTCTTCCTCTGTAATAGGGCATATAATGTATCATAGGAAGTCACTCTGGCCAGGCGCAGTGGCTTGCGCCTGTAATGCCAGCACCTAGGAGGCCCAGGCGGGTGGATCACCTGAGGTCGAGAGTTTGAGACCAGCCTGACCAACTTGGAGAAACCCTATCTCTACTAAAAATGCAAAATTAGCTGGGCATGGTGGCACATGCCTGTAATCCCAGCTACTCAGGAGGCTGAGGCAGGAGAATCACTTAAACCCGGAAGGCAGAGGTTGCAGTGAGCCAAGATCATGCCATTGCACACCAGCCTGGGCAACAAAAGCAAAACTTAAGTAAAAAATAAATAAAATAAAAAATAAATCACTCCACCATTAGTACTTAAGTTAGCACAAGTGGCTTCCTGTTATTAGCAACCAAAAGGGGTCTAACTAACTTATTATTTGGTTATGATAAATTTCTCAAAGTAACTGATGTTACACAAAAGCGATACATTTTTAAGATTTTGATTCCCATTGCCACATTATCCTTCAGAAACCTTGCACCAATTTACATTGTCACTAATAGCAGGCCAAAGTAACCATTTCCTAGGCTCTGTTCAACTCTGATATTATCCTTTTTTAACTTTTTCATTCAACAAATGTTTAATGAGTGCCCACTATGTGCCTGGCTATGTACTGGGAACTGGGGATAAATCTTTGCTACAGTGAAGCTTTTATTCTAGGGGTGAAGAGATAGGCAATAAAGATAAGTGATATTGTACACTAGAAGGTGGTAGATGTCATGGAGACACATGACACAGGAAGGGACAGGCAGTGCAGGAGATAAAGCGTGTCTCTGTTAAATGCAGGAGTCAGGGATGCCCTCTCTGAGAAGATGGCTTTTTAGCCAAGACTGGAAGGAGGTAAAGGAAAAAAGTGTAGGCATACTGATGAGGGCAGAGCAGGATTAGGGGGAAGAGCATTCTGGGCAGAGGAAGCAGCTAGGACCAAGTTTTGGAGGTTGGAGTACACCTGTTACATTCAAGCAACAGCAAGGAGGCAGAAGGAAGAGGCAGGAGCAAAGGGACCAGGTGGGAGCATGGGAGGAGATGAGGTTAGTGAGGTAAAGAGGGCTGCCACATAGTCTTGAGGATGGTGGCTTTCTCTTGGTGAGATGGAGAGCCACTGGAGGGATTTGAGTAGAGGAGTAACTTGTTCCCATTTATGATTTAAAGGGAGCACGCTGGCATTAAGAAAAGACTACAGGCCGGGTGCAGTGGTTCAGACCTGTAATCCCCACATTTTGGGAGGCCGAGGTGGGCAGATCACTTGAGGTCAGGAGTTCAAGACCACCCTGGCGAACACAGTGAAATCCTGTCTCTACTAAAAATACAAAAACTAGCGAGGCGTGGTGGTGCATGCCTGTAGTCCCAGGTACTCTGGATGCTGAAGCATGAGAATTGCTTGAACCTGAGAAGCACAGGTTGCAGTGAGCCAAGATCACACCACTGCACTCCAGCCTGGGCAACAGAACGAGACTCTCTCTTAAAAAAGGAAAAAAGAAAAGACTATAGCCATGCATCACTTAACGATGAGGTACTATGCTGAGAAATGCATCATTAGGTGATTTTGTCATTGTGTGACCACTATAGAGTGAACTTAGACAAACTTAGATGGCGTGACCTACCTCACAAGTAGGTTATATGGTATGGCCTATTGCTCCTAGGCTACAAACCTGTACAGCATGCTTTTGGACTGAATACTGTAGGCAATTGTAACACAATGGTATTTGCGTATTTAAACCAGAAAAGGTACAGTAAAAATACAGTATTATAATCTATATAACCACTGCAGTGTACGTGGCCTGTCATTGACTGTCATTGTTATGCAGCATATAACTGTATAGTGAAAGTAAAATTGGAAGTAGGATGTGCTGGCTCTGGCAGTGTGTACACTAAAGTTGGAACTATATAGAGAAGATTAGCATGGTCCTGTGCAAGAATGACATGCAAATTCCTGAAGAATTTAATATTTTTTAAATGTATTTAAAAAAAAATTAGAAGTAGGAGATCAGATAGAAGACTTCGCCTATCTGCTTGGCTGAAAATGGTATTTCTTTGTTGTGAATTTTGCCTCCAAACATTTTATATACATAAATTGGTTGTTTGTTTTTCTTCTATTGGGAGTGGCCTATTTAAGACCTTGGATGGTTTTTCTATTAGAATATTTACCTTTCTGTATGAATTTTCAATGATATTTAAAATGTAGTTCTTTTTCGTATGTGTGTAGTTCTCTGTCCCCAGTTGTTCTTTCAGTTTAATGATGTTTATTTTTTTTTAGATAAAGACGTTTTTAATTTTTATGAGAACAGATTTTTAAAAAACATTTCCTTTAGGGGTTCTATGCGCAATAGCATACTTAGTATTTTGCCAAGATTATTGCTTCAGTCTAGGCTTTTTTGTTTGTAAGAAATAGAAGCAGGCTTAATTAAAGGGAAATTCCTTATAATATAGGGGATTTGAACTGGAATCCAGGTGTAGAAGATTTAGCCAGGCTCCATGAGATACTAGGAACCAGGAATTGAAATCTTGTCCAGAACTGAAACATCTTTATCTATTTCTCTAAGCTTGCCTTCCCCCTCCTTTCTAAGTCACTGCTTCATTTCCCTTCCTTTTTGATAAATTGTTTATCCATATACATATCACTCTGATGTGGCCAACTCAGTTCCAAAGCCACTGACAAGTGAACTAGTATCTCTGTGCCCCAATTTCAATTTGCGGCAAATAGAAGCTGATTCACACAGTTCATATAGTACATTGGCTGGTCCAGGGGTCAGGTTCCTGTCTCCTCCCATCTCCCAACAAATGAGCTGTGGCCAGGGAGTCTGGAAGTCACAAGATACAAGGAGCTTATCCTGAGGGGGGTGTGTACAGAAAGAGCTGTTCTCACAGGAAATATGGGATATGTATTGAGTCTTTGCCATAAAAAAATATAATCCACATTCATATATATTTTATTCTTGTATTTTTATGGTTTTCAAACTTTAAATATATCTAAAATAATTTTTTGTGTTAGGTATGCTTTAGAACTTTCACATTATTTTATTTTGTATTTTATTGCAAAAGGTTAGCCAGTTGTCCCAAAAAATGTGGTAGAAAAATAAATTGAACATGTGCCCAAATTGCTATTGAAATGAACTAGATGTCTTAATTTTTAGATTGTTTAAAATACTTTTGGCAACTACCGCTATTTAAATAATATTTCTCTGATTGTTGGAAATTTCTCACGGTTATGTGTTTGCTGTTGTTCCTTACCATTTAAAAAAACAGAGCAAAGACTAGGATCAGACCAACACAATTACTCTACCTAATGGCTCATCAATACAAAAAGGATATGGGAGCCACCTCGAGGCCACCATGTTTATGAACTCCTTGTCTAGAACTTGGTGAAGAAACAGCTGTTGGTCTGCCGGGCGCGGTGGCTCATGCCTGTAATCCTAGCACTTTGGGAGACCGAGGTGGGTGGATCACCTGAGGTCAGGAGTTCAAGACCAGCCTGGCCATCATGGAGAAACCTCATCTTTAAAAAAAAAAAAGAAACAGCTGTTGGTCAAAGGGTACAAACTTTTAGTTATAAAATGGACATGTTCTGGGTATCTAAGATACAGCATGGATGGCGGTGGATATGTTAACTAATTTGATTGTGGAAATCATTGCACAATGCATATGTATAACAAATCATCACATTGTGCACCTTGAATATATACAATCTTTGTCAATTAAATATTTTTTTATCACCCAGAAAGTTTTAAAATAAAGGTTTCCCATGTTTAAAAGAAAATTAAAGAGGGAGAGAGAAACAAAGAAAGAAAGAAAGAAAAGAAAAAAACTCAGCTGAATTCAGAAAGGCACCATCAGGCAAGTGACAGCCATATCTTTCCCATCTTTTTTTACCTGTGAGAAAGGAGAGTCTCTACATTGAGTAAATCAGAGGTTGTAGAAGCAGAAACCATTCAAACACATTTTAAAACCTGACAAGATTGTTATTATTATTTATTTTGAGGGTCTGTGTCATTGCCATCAAGATCATTTTAAAATTAATTATATCATATATATTTTAAAAACTAGCCAAATAACCATAGCCTAAATGTCACAGTTGAAGTAGATGATGTGTAATGTTTCCTAATGATATTTAATGTTCCTGTAAATGTAAACATTCTTTACAAATGTAAAAGTTCCAGTAAATATACAGATTTACCAGTTTCCCATGTAAAAATGTGTTTGGCTGTATGAAACCATTAATCAAATGCTGTATTCCCTAAAGGCATTTAAAATCCACCAAAGTCAACACCTTCAAAGACAAATTTACCAAAGGCTCATTAAGAAATTGGCATACATTTAATAATTATTTCAATAGAAAAGCAAACTATTTCTGTATAATGTAAACCAAGAAGTGGACACTGCACCTGAGCAGACTATAATATGATTTCCAAGAAAGTAACATCTTAAGACTGGGTGGTGACTGAAAGAGGAGAGGAATGGTCAACTCTTTTCCAATTCTATAGTGGAGACTGTAGAAAACATTTTAAACAGCTTATTAAAATCCTTTTTAGCAGCTTTTTTGAAATATAATAGACACCTGGTGGACTATGCATATTTAAAGAGTAGAATTTGATATGTTTGGATGTATGTGTATACCTTTGAAACCATCACTATAACCAAGACAATAAACATATTCATCACCCCAAAAAGTTTTTTTTTTTTTTTTTTTTTTTTTTTTTTTTGAGACAGAGTTTCACTCATGTTACCCAGGCTGGAGTGCAATGGTGCGATCTCGGCTCACCGCAACCTCCGCCTCCTGGGTTCAGGCAATTCTCTTGCCTCAGCCTCCTGAGTAGCTGGGATTACAGGCACACACCACCATGCCCAGCTAATTTTTTGTATTTTTAGTAGAGACGGGGTTTCACCATGTTGACCAGGATGGTCTCGATCTCTTGACCTCGTGATCCACCCGTCTCGGCCTCCCAAAGTGCTGGGATTACAGGCTTGAGCCACCGCGCCCGGCCTAAAAGTTTTTTTTTTTTGAGATGGTGTCTCACTCTATTGCCGAGGCTGGGGTGCAGTGAAGCAATCTCAGCTCACTGCAACCTCCGTCTTCTGGGTTCCAGTGATTCTCATGGCTCAGCCTCCCGAGTAGCTGAGACTACAAGCACATGCCAGAATGCCCAGCTAATTTCTGTATTTTTAGTAGAGAGGGGGTTTCACCATGTTGGCCAGGCTGGTCTTGAACTCCTGATCTCAAGTGATATACCCACCTTGGCCTCCCAAAATGTTGTGATTACAGGCGTGAGCCACCATGCCTGGTCCCAGAAAGTATTCTTTGTGTTCATTTATAATTTTTTCCTTTAGCACTCTCTGCCTGCAAGAAAGCCACTGATCTCCTTTCTGTCACTATAGTTTGCATTTTTTAGAATTTTATATACATGGAATCATACAGTATGCAATCTTTTGGTCTGGCTTCTTTCATTCAGCATAATTATTTTGACATTCATCCACATCATTGTGTGCATCAGTACTTCACGCCTTTTTATTGCTGAGTTGTAGTTTATTGCATAGATATAATAGATTATCCATTCACTTTCTGATGGGTATTTGGATTGTTTCCAGTTTGGGGTTATCATAAACAAAGTACTATGAACATTCATATACAAGTCCTAGTATGCACATATGTTTCCATTTCTCTTGGGTAAATACCTAGTAGTAGAGTGATTGGGTCAGATAATAAATGCATGTCTAACTTTTCAAGAAACAACTATTCTGTTTTGCAAAAAGGTTGTGCTATTTTATATTTCTACCAATGGTATATGAGAGTTCTTGTTCCTCTACATGCTCATCAACACTTGGTATGATCAGTCATTTTAATTTTAGCCATTCTACTAGTGTGCAGAGGTACCTCATTAATCTTGAATGGAAGAACACAGGAGAGAAAAAAGAATTATTAGTGTTGATTCAGTCTAGCAAAGGTGCCTTGAGTGAATCTCATGCTCCTTGGATCCCTAAAACTGCCCTGGTTCTTGCTCCTGGTGAGCCTGGCTCTTTAGCTGATTTTACAATTTATGAAAATCAGACTTTTTCTCATCTTGTACTCATATCAAACTTCACCCACTCACCCACCCCCTTACCACGGCATCTTTGTCTCTAGATTCCATTGCCTCTAAACCAAAATCTGTTCCTCTTATAATTTGGATGTATGACCCAATAACTCCTCTTTTTGGCTTTCTCTACTTTGAGTCATATTTCTCTTTTTTTTTTTTTTTTTTTTTTGAGACGGAGTCTCGCTCTTGTTACCCAGGCTGGAGTGCAATGGTGCGATCTCGGCTCACCGCAACCTCCGCCTCCTGGGTTCAGGCAATTCTCCTGCCTCAGCTTCCTGAGTAGCTGGGATTACAGGCACGCACCACCATGCCCAGCTAATTTTTTGTATTTTTAGTAGAGACGGGGTTTCACCATGTTGACCAGGATGGTCTCGATCTCTTGACCTCGTGATCCACCCGCCTCGGCCTCCCAAAGTGCTGGGATTACAGGCTTGAGCCACCGCGCCCGGCCCTCATATTTCTCTTAGTTACAACTGAAATCACCCTGTGTCCAATCTTCCCCACATCTGTTCTATATGTCATGTAAACAGTGCCAAGCACAAGGCCTGGGAATCAGCAAGTGCTGAATAAATAAACTAGTATCCTCTAAAAAATAAAAGACATTTTAGGCTGGCATAGTGGCTCACACCTTCCCAGCACTTTGGGACACTGAGGTAGGCAGATCACTTGAGTCCAGGAGATTGAGACCAGCCTGGGCAACATAGTGAAACCCTATCTCTACGAAAACTTTAAAAATTTGTTGGGCATGGTGGCATGCATCTGTGGTCCCAGCTACTCGGGAGGCTGAGATGGGAGGATTGCTTGAGCCCACGAGGTTGAGACTTCAGTGAGTCAAGATCACGCCACTACACTCCAGCTTGTGCTACAGAGCAAAACCCTGTCTCAAATAAATACGTAAATAAATAAATAAAATAAAAGACGTTTTGATCGAATATATAGATGACAAAAAACTAGAAGGGTTTACTGAGTACCAGCTTAGCTGGAAGACCCCCCACCCAGGCGGCACTGAAGGCAATGAAAGGCAGACAATTTAGATAGAACAATAAAGTGGGTATATCTGGGGGTCCAGCAGCCTTCAAAATGAGAGCCTCAGGGTCTGACACCATTCCAGGCTGAAGGCCCCAAGCAGATTCTGATCCAGGTATTTATTCTCTCTTAACAAGTGATTCTTATTAACAAACAGGGGTTCTGTATTTTCTCGTAACTCAAAAATATACCAAGTAGGCAGCTGCTATCCATTTACCACTGATTACAGGCAAACTAAAAGGTATTCTCCACGAGGGAGCCACGGCGGCAGGGTCAGATATCGCAAAGAATTGTTTTAACAGGTGTATGATATTTATACATTGTCCTGCCACTTTGGAACAAAAAGCACTTAAAATAATGCCTGACATATGCAAGTGTTTTTCTGATTTTATTTTACTTTCATGCTAATAATTTTTGAATGATAGAATTGAGATGGAAATGGTGTTGATATGCTATCAAGGAATAATATGCTAAAACCTCAGTTACTCAGCTACTAGATGAAATGCCTAACTTCCCTGAGAAGCAGTTGTTTGTTTTTACCATTTAACCAGGCAAATATAAAGTCCCATACTCAGACTCAAATACCTGGACACAAGACAGTTTAACAGACGTTCATGAATTAAAGACCCTAAGTCTTCTCACTCCATACCTTGTATGAAAAAAGAAAAAAAAAAAACAGTTAAAAAATTTTAAAAAGACCCTGAGTTAGGAAGTTGACATGAGATTAGCTGATGTAAAATAGCAAGCCTTCATAAAACTTTCAAAGATGAGACTGCATTGCTGGAAGTAGTGTGTCTTAATTATGGAAGATTATAATTTTTGAGTTCTCTGCTCAGTACCCATCAAAATAGAATTTGCACTCAGCACTTCAATGGGCTGGAAAGCCCTGGAAGAGGATGAGAAGAGAGACAACCATGTAATTTGAAGAAGAGTTGAGAGCCTTTAGAATGCTTGTTCTTAATAACACAAGATGCAAAGCAGATGAAATAACAGTCTTCAGATACCAGAAGTACCGTCCTGTAGAAGAGGTATGAGACTTCATCCGACTTGCTCCTGAACCCCTGGGAGGAAGGGCCTGGTGCAGCCTCCAGCCCAGTGGGAGGACATGCTCTTTCCCAGCGGCAGCTGCCTGGTAATGGAGGGCTACAAGCCCCTGGCCCAAAGAGGAGCAAGGTAAATGTTGTTTCAAGGACACATGAACAAGGAATCCTAAATTGGAGATGGGTGGATCATACAGGACTGCTCTGTTTCATTTCATATTCTAAAAATATTTGACTATTTTTTTTTGAGACTTTTGTTTAGGTTTAAAGGAGGATAACCAAACAGTAGACCAATGAATTGCAGTTTTTAAAAAGTAGAAGCAGCTGCCTCTTGGCTTTTGCCCTAAAGCTTCAGGGAATGGAAAGAGGCATGACTGCCTCCCGGCACAGATTGTTCCCAACTGGTCTCACTTTCAGGATTGTGCCCACGTGGTCAAAGCTGAGTCTACTTTAGGTATTACTGATGCCTGTGGCCATAGCCATGGAAGGACCTGGAAGAAGCTCTGGTCCTGCCCTGATGTAAGATGAAGACTTGTGAAACCGTTGGGTCACAGTTTTTCATTTTGGAGGCATAGGAGACAGAGCAGATGCTGCAAATCCATCTGCAAGCGCATTTGCTTCCTAAAGAAAGTATTGCCAGACTATTTGCTCACAGAACAACCACTGGCTAGATGAGCTCACACTAAATAAACACAAAGGAATTAAAACAAATCAGGGGCATCTGAATTCCTCTGTTTAATTACGCCATAGTGAAAGTGGCTTACTTTTTCCTTAAAAAAAAAAAAAAAAGAACTTTGTTCTCAAAAGCTGCTCCACCTCTAATGCTATTTTGTCAAAAAAAATTATACATATAAAAAGATAGTATATTAAAAGGCTATTGTTGAAAAAAATCTATTTCTTGTACCTTGTAGATTTAAATAGCACTGAAAAACAGCCCATGGATACTTTGATATATATGTGTGTTTGTAGGGAAAAAAAGTAAATATCAGGCTAGGCACAGTGGCTTAAAACCGTAATCCCAGCACTTTGAGAGGCCAAGGTAGGAGGATCACCTGAGGTCAAGAGTTCAAGACCAGCCTGGCCAACATGGTGAAACCTGGTCTCTACTAAAAATACAAAAATCAGCCAGGCATGGTGGCAGGCACCTGTAATCTCAGCTACTTGGGAGGCTGAGGCAGGAGAATTGCTTGAACCTGGGAGAAGGAGGCTTCAGTGAGCCGACATCATGCCATTTCTTGACACTCCATCTCAAAAAAAAAAGTAAATATCTTGCAATATAGAAAATCTTAATTAAATACAGCTTATTTAACTAAATAGAGGGAGTAAAAGGGGTCAGTCACCCTGGATTATTTTTTTGTTTTAGGATTTGTTGTTTTCTAATTATAAGAGCAATATATGATAATGGTAGGAAAATTTGGAAAATTATGAAGTTCTAAGTTCACAAAATGAATATAAAACCAAAAAATTACATATTTTAGGTGGCTAATTTTTACGTTTATTAAATGTATTACTTTAAAAAAATGCTTTAAATGCCCTAACAATAAGTGCTGGTTGGTTATCTCCCTCTGAGGATCTCAGAGCAATTTACCAATACCCTTGCTCTGACTGTAAAAGGGTATGATGAGTCTTCCAGTATTTAAAAGCATATTGATCCTTTCAAGCTCTTCAAGTACTCAACACTGATTAATTCATTGGAAAATAGTCTCTAAAAGGAATTGTTCTGATGCAATCTATGCTTATAACTTTGTTGAGTCCTTTGCTGGCAACCAAGACCCACTAAGAAGATTCTAAATCAAACAATAGAAGGCGACCATCTAAAGATCCTCAGTTAAGTATATGGCCAATTCATTTTTATTAAAATTGTGTTCTCTTGGGCAGCACATATACTAAAACATTGGAACAATACGAAGAAGGTTAGCATGGCCCCTGTGTAAGAATGACACACAAATTTGTGACAAGTTGCATATTTTAAAGAGAAAAATGAATAAATAACATAATTTTGCTGATGGGCTTCCTTCTTTGTATGACTATGAATTGGAGACATTTTAACTAGCACTTCCTAGCAATCCTGAGCCTTGGGATTCCCTAAATGTGGTCCCTGAACCAGCAGTATTAATATCACCTGGGAAGGCAACCTATGTTTTAGTAAGCCCTCTAGACAATTCAGAAGTCCACCAAAGTTTGAGAATCACTGCCTTAGGTGTTTTCCCCGAATGTAGAAATTAGCTCTAATTGACTCACACTTTCAAATCTAGATTTGGGTGATGGTTATATGGGAAAAGATGTCCATAAAAATTATCCGAGCTTTATGCTTAAGGTCTGTGCATTTAACTGAGTTTAATTAAACCTAAATAATAAAAAAAAAACCTGCTAAATTATATTTCCAAAAAAGTTGGTTGGGTTCAGCTTGTCTCTTGAATAAAGGTGGTGAGATCCAGGGGCCTTGGCCATAGGATCACTGCCATGATGAGCCATTCTATGCTACTGACAGCCAAGGACATCTGTAGCAATCCCAAAGAGATTTATTGACACTGTTAATCTGTGAGTTACTCTCCAAGCAATAACCTCAACTTGTTTGACATCATCCTGGGTACATGTCTGAGTTGTGGGGCACAGCCACAGGAAACTCTAACATGAAACCAAAAGGGGCAGGTAGAAAAAAGTGCTGGTCCTTTAAACTGGAGAAGGAAAGCATGAGAAACCTAGGAAGCAGGGATTAAATGCAGCCAATCAGATGGTATGTGCAAGTGTTGGGCAAGAGAGAAGCTGTGGTCAAAGGCCATGAGAGACACAGCAGTGAGAGCAGAGCTGCCCAGGCTGCCTCTCCCCTGCTGAGATGGTTCATAGAAGACGGTTGTGGGAAAGGGAGGAAGAATGACGCATGGGCCAAGAAGGCCTTGGCAGGGCCACAGCTCTAGCAGATGTCCGTCTGCTGTCTTGGTCCTAAGGATGAGGTGGAGACCCCTAAGAGCCATGGTGTCAACCGTGCATCCAGTCTCAGAATCACAGAAATTCTGTACCTCAGTGCTGAAGTGTTTCATGTGTCCCTAAATGACAGGTACTCCCGGAGCTGCCAGGTCCCCATCCCAACCCATGAAGAACTGTCTTCTTGATTAATCACTCCCTCTTTCACTGTCATGCAAGGAACTCACATTAGACTTTGCATCTGGCCCCTTTTTGCTCATTGCCGCACTGTTGGGAAATGTTAAAGAAAAACTGCACCAGCAGATGGACCCAGAGTCCAAACTATACTGGGCCCATGTGCACAGCTGTCTGGCTGCTCCTCTCAGCCAACTCCTGAGTCCTCAGAGTTGCTTCTGCTTTTCCTAGGCTTCTTGTGTAAAATGTGACCTTTTTTCATGGAAGTACTCGCTACAAGGTGTCTTCCAGTCCTGCCCTGCTCAGTTGAAATGTAAACAAATTTGAAATTGCTCCTATCTAAATCAGTGAGGTGTCCCTAATTTTCCTAGACCATTTCAACCTAAAAAGCAGTTCTAGGCATTTTGGGTTTTAGCTCATACCTGGTTTTGTTTGTGATGCTTCAATTTCATATTTCACTATGGTGGATGCTTGTTAGTTCCCGTGGCTACTGAGCATCCAAACTTTATTTATCTGTTGGGTGAGTCTTTCACTGCATAAATCTTGGTGTGAAAAGGCCTCCCTCTCGCTACAGAATTTCAAGGGGAGAGAACCCATTTCTCCATCCTTGAGGAGTTAGCATGGGGAGGTCGAGGGCTGAGCTCAGCCAATCAGATGCTGCCGCCTGCAGCTTTAACTCCTGAGCAATAATGAAAAGATCAAGGCATTGTTAAGAAATTATTCACTGGCCGGGTGCAGTGGCTCATGCCTGTAATCCTAGCACTTTGGGAGGCCGAGGCGGGTGGATCACGAGGTCAGGAGTTCAAGACCAGCCAGGCCAAGATGGTGAAACCCCATCTCTACTAAAAATACAAAAAGTAGGCTGGGCGTGGTGGTGGGTGCCTATAATCCCAGCTACTCGGGAGGCTGAGGCAAAGCATTGCTTGAACCCAGGAGGCGGAGGTTATTTATTTATTTGTTTAACACTGCCATGAATTCATAGAAAATAGGTTCCAGCGGCTCAGGCTCCTTCCCATTGGTTCTCACAAAGTGTGCTTCTCTGAATTGGAGCAGGCTGGTGCTTCAGCTGAACCCAGGTACCTTTCTCTTTGGTTCCTTCTTTATCTGATCATTTTCCTTCATACGTTTCAGGAAGCTATTTTGTCTCTTAGAGTGCTTAATGTGTTCAATACACACATTGATTCTCTTGGCAAGAATCTTCCCCTAAATTATTTGTTTATAATGCCAACGGCATGTTGGGTAACATCATAGACTCTCCCAGTTTTGCCATGATAACACTTATGGGGCATTCCTTTTTAACAGTACCCATTTCCTTGATGTCTACAATATTATCTTCCTTTCAGATTTGCATATACATGGCCAAAGGAACAACTCCATGTTTCTAAAAGACCTAGAGAACATATATTGGGTGCCTCTCTTCTTTCCCTTTGTTTTTGTCATTTTGGTGAATTACTGGAAGATGGCAGTTCCAGCCAAAAGGAAGAGGGAGTTTGATTATTAAATGCCTTGAAGTAGTTTTCTTTGGGTTAAATCTGCTTGGTGTTCTATAACCTTTTTGTAGTTTGATATTGATATCTTTCTATAAGTTTGGAGAATTCTGTTATTATTCCACTGAATAAACTTTCTACCCCTATCTCTTTCTCTACCTCCTCTTTAAGACCAGTATCTCTTAGATTTGCCCTTTTGAGAAATTTTCTAGATCTTGTAGGCATGCTTCATTGCTTTTTATTCTTTTTTCTTTTGTCTCCTCTGACTGCGTATTTTCAAATAGTCTGTCTTCAAGCTCACTAATTCTTTCTTCTGCTTGATCAATTCTGATATTAAATGCCTCTGATAAATTCTTCAGTATGTGAACTGTATTTTTCAAGTCCAGAATTTCTGCTTGATTATTTTTAATTATTTCAATGTCTTTGTTAAGTTTATCTAATAGAATTTTGAATTCCTTCCCTATATTATTTTGGATTTCTTTTGAGTTCCTCAAAAGAGCTATTTTGAATTATCTATCTGAAAGGTCACATCTCTCTGTTTCTTCAGGATTGGTCCTTGTTGCCTTATTTAGTTCGTTTGGTGAGGTCATGTTTTCCTGAATAGTGTTGATGCTTTAGATATACATTAGTGTCTCAGCATTGAAGAGTTAGGTCTTCGTTGTAGTCTTCTCAGTCTGGGCTTCTTTGAACCTGTTCTTCTTTGGAAATTTTTACAGTATTCAAAAGGACTTGGATGTCATAATCTAAGCTGTGTCTGCATTATGGGGCATCCCAAGCCCAGTAACCCTGTCATTCTTGTAAACTCGTAGAAGTAAAGTACTGCCTTGGTGGGCTTTGATTAGAACCAGAAGAATTCTCTGGATTATCAGGCAGAGACTCTTGTTCTCTTCTCTTTTTCTTAAACAAACATAATCTCTCAATCTGTGCTAATCAGCCTGGAGCTGGGGGTGAGGTGACACAAGGACCCCTGTGGCTACCACCACTAGGATTGTGGCTTCAGGTCTGACCCAGCACAGCACTGGGCCTCTTCCAAGGTCCACCATAACCACCACCTGGCTATCACCTATATTTGCTCAAGGACCTAGTGCTTTACAATCCGCAGGTGGCAAAGCCAGATAGGCTTGTGTCCTTCCCTTTAGGGCAGTAAGTTCCTCCAAACACTGAGTGGGTCCACAGAGGCTGTCCAGAAGCCAGGGACTGGAGTCAAAAAACCTTAGAAATCTATCTGGGGTTCTATTGAACTGCTACTGAGCTGGCTTTCAATCCATGAGATTCAGTCCTTCCCACTCTTCCTTCCTCTTTCCACGGGCAGAGGCACCTCAGCCCATGGCCACCACCACCATAGGCCCATAGGGAGTACTGCCAGGCTTCCACCAGTGTTGGCTTAAAGCCCAAAGCCTCTTCAGTCAGCTTGTGGTGAATGTTGCCAGGCCTGGTACTCACCCTTCAGGGCAGCGGGCTCTCCTCTGACTCAGGATAGGTCTAGAAATGGCTGTACAAGAGCCTGGAATAGGAGACCCAAGAGCCTGCCTGGTGCTCTATTTCACCGTGGCTAAGCTGGTACCTATGGTGCAAGACAAAGTTCCCTTTTACTTTTCTCTCTGCTTTTCTCAAGTAGATGGAGTCTCTCACTGTAGCCATCACAGCTGGGAATGTGATGTGTCTCACCTGAAGCTGGCATGTCTCAAAGTCTCACCGAAGGCCCACAGTATATTGCTGCTAATTATTCGGGGCCCAAGGGCTCTTACTCAGCAGATAATGGGTCCTGCTATGAGTGGGTCCTTCCTTTCAAGGCTGTGGATTCCCTTCTGGCCCAGGGTGTGTTGAGAAATGTTGTCTGAGAGCGAGGGCCTGGAATGGGGGCCTCACAACACTGCCCAATACCCTGTCCCACTGTGGCTGAGCTGGTATCCAAGATGCAAGATAAAGTCTTCCCCACTCTTCCCTCTCCTCTCCACAAGTGGGAGGATAGGGTCTCTTTTGGAGCCATAAGCTGTGCAGCCTGGATTTGGGGGAGGGGTGGCATAAGCACTCCCTCAACCACCCTGGCTGCTGTCTTACTAGGTTATGTACCTTCCGAGTCAACTGGCTCTGAGCCCAGCTCAGCATTAGCACTCACCTAGAAATTGCAGTCCTGTGGCTCAGACTGCCTTTTAAGTTTATTTAGGGACCCAGAACACTGAAGCCCACAGTGGCAAGGTTTGCCAGAAGTCAAGTTCTGTCCACTGTGATGGGCAATTCCCCTCTGGCTAGGGCCAGTCCAAATGCTCACTTCGTGGGTGGGCATCAGCTAAGTACAAACTTGTTCTGCTTTCCACTATGACAGGGCAGCACTGAGTTCAATGCAAAGTCTCACGATTGCTGCATTCTCTCTCCCCAAGCACAGACTCTCTGCACCACACAGCCGCTGCCAAGGGATGAGAGAGGGAGGTAGCATTGGCAATTCAACACTGTTTTTCTTATCCTTTTCAGTGCCTCTTTCAGGGATATGAAGTTAAAACCAGGTACTGTGGGTACTCACCTGATTTTTGGATCTTATGAAGGTGCTTTTTTGGGTAGATAGTTGTTAAATGTGGTATTCTTGCGGGGGAGGAGGGATCAGTGCAGCCTTCTATTATGCAATCCTGTTCCACCCCTCTGCCCCATTTAATTCATCTTAAGTTAATTTTTGTATATGGTGATAGGTAGGCATCGAGATACATTCTTCTGCATATGGTTAGCCAGCTGTCCCAGCACCATTTATTGAATAGGGAGTCCTTTCCCCATTGCTTATTGTTATTGACTTTGTCAAAGATCAGCTGGTTGTAAGTATGTAGCTTTATTTATGGATTCTCTATTCTGTTCCATTGGTCTATGGGTCTCTTTTTATACCATACCATGCTGTTTTGGTTACTGTAGCCTTGTAGTATAGTTTGAAGTTGGTTAATGTGATGCTTCTGACTTTCTTCTTCTTCTTAGAATTGCTTTGTAAGCCATTAATTTAACAACAACAAAAAAGTGATCATTTTTAAAATTTAACCCAGAATAGAAAGAAAGACTGAAAAAGATTGTTTTTAAAAATAAGATTCCTGCTTTCAGTAATCTGAGTGGAAAAAAGAGAGGAGGGACTTTTGTAAGTTTAATGTATAAAATTTCTGCAAATATAGAGTTACTGTAATTGGAATCTTAATAAATAGTAGGGTTAGTTTATAAAAGAAACTAATCCTTCCTCTAGTTTATTTGTGGTAATTTGTGTTTGGTAACTCCTTATCACATAATAGGTGCTTATTAGTGTTATAATTACCATCTACTAGGTGCTGAGTACTTTGGTTACCTTAACTCATTTCCCCATTTTATAATTGACAAAATTCCTAAGGGATTCAAATATTGCTATATTGGCAGCAGAGCTCATGATTTTTCTACAGTAAATCATGCTGCATTATAGTCTTGCTATATTCTGACTGAATTTACATTTTTCACCTATTTAAGACTTAACAGGTAGATATTCTAAATTTAGTTTTGAAGATTAAACTACAAAACAAAAATAATAGAATGTTGACCCATGTCAGGACCCCCATCTCTCTAAAGGTGAATGTCATAACTTATGAGACAATAGTGTGAGTATTATTCATGTCTTCTCATATTCAACACAATTCTTTTGACTTGTTATTATACATTAAAATCTTTGCAAAAATTGTGAGATAAATTCATCCCCATACCTCTTCGCCTCCATCCTTTCCCATTGGATAGATATTCAGTTGGCTCAGAGAAAAAAGTCCTTTTTGCAGAATGGGTCCTCTTTACTCAACATCCCCTTCAAAGAAAGCAATTGTCTGGTCTGAGCCCCTGCCCTACTGCAAGAGTCTGCTAGCTTTAGCATGCCAAAGGCGTGATCAATGTTTAACAGAAAGGCATGAAGCATATTATGTATAACCCCAACTACCCTAGCAAAGGTGTAAAGATGTGATGAGAAGCAGGTTACCTAGTAAAATGAGACTTGGGTGGCCTAGAGTATTGTCTTCTGCTTTGCCAGAAAAGGCAAGAGGTTGCTTTAGAAAAAGTTATTCTGACAGAAGTGTCACCATTTTGGTTGTGTAATAAATCTCATAGTTCTTACACTAAGGAAAAAAATTCTGTAAAGTATAAATTAAGCTGCTTAATACGGAAGCTGAAATGACCTTGAGGTAGGGGAAATTCTTTTATGACTTCAGATCGTCAGTTTATAAAATATGATATCTAACAGAAATTTAGATCCTGTGATTTTCCCCAGTTCTATACCGCTACTCCCAAATCTCTACCAACCTCTATTCATGCCGAATGAAGATTTTTTTTAAAAAGAGCAAGGACACTTTAGGCCAGGGTTTTCTCAACTTCAGCACTATTAGGCTGAATAATTCTTTGCCAGAGAGAGGGAGCACTGTCCAGTGCATTGTACAATGTTTAGCAGCATCCCTGACTTCTACCTACTAGCTGTCAGTAGCAACCACCCCATTTGCAACCTGTGGCTTCTACATGGAATACATATTCTTCTAATATGTTTTATTTTATTTTGAGATGGAGTTTCATTCTTGTTGCCTAGGCTGGAGTGTAATGGTGCGATCTTAGCTCACCACAACCTCCACCTCCCAGGTTCAAGTGACTCTCCTGCCTCAGCCTCCCGAGTAGCTGGGATTACAGGTATGCACCACTATGCCTCGGTAATTTTATATTTTTAGTAGAGATGGGGTTTCTTCATGTTGGTCAGGCTGGTCTCAACCTCCTGACCTCAGTTGATCTGCCCACCTCAGCCTCCCAAAGTGCTGGTATTACAGGTATGAGCCAACGCACCCAGCCTCTTGTAAGATTTTTTTATGCTTTTTTTAAAACATCGTAAGCCAGGCCGGGCGCGGTGGCTCAAGCCTGTAATCCCAGCACTTTGGGAGGCCGAGGCGGGTGGATCACGAGGTCAAGAGATCGAGACCATCCTGGTCAACATGGTGAAACCCCGTCTCTACTAAAAATACAAAAAATTAGCTGGGCATGGTGGCGCATGCCTGTAATCCCAGCTACTCAGGAGGCTGAGGCAGGAGAATTTCCTGAACCCAGGAGGCAGAGGTTGCAGTGAGCCGAGATCGCGCCATTGCACTCCAACCTGGGTAACATGAGTGAAACTCCGTCTCAAAAACAAACAAACAAACAAACAAACAAAAAAAACATCGTAAGCCAAATGTGTTGCACATCATCAAACTGTTTCTTTACGGTCCAGAGTTGCCACTGGAAACATGAAGAGTTACATTGCACTATAATGCAGGGAACAATCTCTTGGTCTCTTGAAAGGTGTAAAGTGGTTTATCTTGGTGACTAAATGGCCCCAAATTCTTATGATGCTTAAATTCTTATATCTTCTTTTTGTTTTTCCGTATCCCTTCTTTCCTCAGGCAGTCAGATTCATTTTCTCTCTCTCTTTTTCTTCCTCTCCCTCTTTTTGGTTTATACAGTGTGTTCCCATTGCTTAGAGTGTGTCTGACGGTATCAGTCATGTTCTTCCCTTCTAATCACTGGTCTAAATCTGGTATTGACTTACTAACCACACTTCTGGTTACAGGAAATTCCATTCTTTATGGCTGCACAGATATCTACTCCTTTTTCGTATTCCAGATAAAGTTTCTGTATATCCAAGTTCAATAAAGATAACTCTATATTACTACATAAGAATAATAATTATAATGATGATCCTGATTTATTAATAAGATTGAGTGGATACATCTTGAAAGGTATATTAACTAATTTTAAGCAAGAAAGTAACCTGATCAGATATCACTCTGGCAGCAGCATAGCAGAGGGTCTGAGGCCAGTATGAAGTTTTGTAAGCATGAAACTTCATTTGTATCTGCCCAGAATTACGTGCTGTGTAGTTGGTAGTATAATTTTGGAGCATAAAAAGAATACAAGTTTTATTCAGGGTTCATTTTCACTTTGGGGAGAAAATCAATCATCGTTGATTTATGAAGGACAGCAAGGCTCCACTATAAGAGCAGTACATATCTGGGGTCGGGGTGCATCTTTGTACCATGTAGGGCTGCTGGAAGGGAAACATCCCTGTTAAGTACTTGGGCAGAGAGGGAATGGCAGGATATGTAAAAAAACAAAAACCATGAGGAGATAACCATGTACCTCCTAATGCATAGACTCTGCTGAAAAACTGTTAGCAGAAACTAAACATGAACCCACCACTTGGGCTCTGATTTACAAAGAGGGTCAGCTCTGCAGGAATTATGTGCTCCCAACAGAAAGAGCCAGCTGGAAAATTCATGATATATTTTCTTCTAGCTCTGAAAACCAATATTTCAACTCCTAAAGATGGATATCTGTAATCACTATGTAAAACTAAATAGAATTGAATATTACTGAGCTGCAAGGCATCTAGTTTTTGTTTTTTTTTTAACAAAGTATTCACATTCTATTTAGGTTCATTTATTTCATTCAGTACATATTCATTGAGCACATACTATGTGTCAGGTCCACAGAAAGACAGATAATAAAGATATATACATATCAATAATAGATAATAAAGCTATATAACTTCTCTAATATATATTTTATTTTATATATATGTATAAATACATAAAACTTCTCTAATATAGAGAAGTTGATGGAAATAACCCATGCCCTCATAGAGTTTACAGTTTAATGGAAAAAACAGACAAAATAGTGTGAGAAGATGGCAATATGTTCAGAGTGCTATAGGAACCCACAGAAAGACTGTGTTAGGCCGTTCCTACATTGCTATAAAGGAATGTCTGAGGCTAGGTAATTTATAAAGAAAAGAGGTTTAACTGGCCCATGGTTCTGCAGGCTGTACAAGCATAGCACCAGCATCTGCTCAGCTTCTGGGGAGGCCTCAAGGAGCTTTCACTCACGGGGGAAGCTGAAGAGGAAGCAGGCATGTCACATGGCCAGAAGAACAGGAGAGAAAGAGTGAGAGGTGCCACACACTTTTTTTTTTTTTGGAGACAAGGTCTCACTTTGTCACCCAGACTGGAGGGCAATGGCACAACCTCGGCTCACTGCAGCCTTGATTTTCTGGGCTCTCGCGATCCTCCCTTCTCAATCTCCTAAGTAGCTAGGACTACAGGCGCATGCCACCACACGTGGCTGATTTTTGTATTTTCAGTAGAGATGGGGTTTTACCACCTTATCCACACTGGTCTCAAACTCCTGGACTCAAGTGATCTGCCCAGGTTGGCCTCCCAAAGTTCTGAAATTACAAGTGTGAGTCACTACGCCCAGCCTACTTTTAAGCAACCAGATCTTGACTGAATTCACTTATCACCAAGAAAATCGACTAAGCCATTCATGAGGGATCTGCCCCCATGATCCAAACATCTCCCACCAGGCCCCGTCTCCAATATTGGGGATTATAATTCAACAGAAGATTTGGTGGGGACATATATTCAAACTATATTACAGACTCCCAAAATGTCCTCACAAGGTCGCAAGCTGCCACGAGTGGTTCTGCAGGTTTAAACTGCATGTCAAAGTCTTTATGAGAAGCACTCCCTAAGATGTGCAGTGTAAGAATTGTACAACCATACAAGGAGCTTGGTCAAGGAAGACTTTCTGGGGAAAGTGACCTCCAAACTGAGACCTTAGATGAGGATAACAGTGTATGCAAATAATATGTTGCTTTCTTGAAACTGCAACCTATACCTGGAGCTTAGAATGCAAAGTTGAAAATGGCAAGAGATAGTTCTGAAATGGTAGGCAGAGGCCTCATCATGAGGAACTTGAATCTTCTTGGAAGAATTGTGGTTGTATTTTGAAGGCAGAAAGATAACATTGAATGGCTTTAAATATTATCATATTTGTGTGTACAAAGACCATTTGGGCTGCAGTGTAGAAAAATGCCCGGGGAATGCATTCCTGAAGATGAGAGACCATTTAGGAAGTCGTTAGAGAAATCAGGCTGAGAGATAATTGTGGCCTCAATGAAGGTAGTAGCAGTGGAGATACAACTACTGTCACTTCTATTGATAATCCCCCCTTCACTTCTTATGAATATATTCAAGAGATATTAAGGTAATAAAATCAAAATATTGTGTGATTTATTAGATATGGAAATTGAGGCTGGAGCCCAGGACTCTTATTTGGGCAATTATATCAATAGCTAAAACTTGCTGAGAAGGTAATATATGCCAGGAACTAGTCTTACTGCTTTATGGGTATTCTCCTATTTAAACTCATGACAATCCTCTGATAGAGGAAGTTTTAGTATTCTCATTTAGGAATTTGAGAACTAAGACATGAATAAATTAAGTAACTTGCTCAAAGTTACTGGCTAGAAGGCAGTGGAGCTGGGCTACAAACCTAAGCAGTCTGTCTCCAGGGCCATTACCCCATAGGGTGCCATCTACCTAGATAGGAGAAACAAGAAAGAGAGCAGAGTTTCTGAGGGATGATGATGAGTTCAGTTGATAAGGATGATAAATCTAAGGGGTCTGGGTAACATCCAAGTGGAGATGTTCATCAGGCAGTTGCACATCTGGGTCCGGAGCTCAGGAGAGAACCAGATGCAGAAATCATCAGTGTGTAAATGTAGTTGGAGCCATTTGGTGCCAAAAAGTATCCAGCGACTGTTTAGAGTAGAAAAAAAGAGGGGCTTAGAATAGAGACTTTGGGAATACAAGAATCCCAATGTATCCCAATCCCAATGTATCCCAAGAATCCCAATAAATCCCAAGAATCCCATTGTATCCCACTGGGAATACAAGAATCTCAATGACAAGGAGACTGCGAGAGGTAGAAGAAAAACAAGGGAAGTGCAGTGATCTGCAAGTCAAAAGAAGAAGGGAAGGCCAGTGGTTGTAAATGTTCCCAATATGCTAAGGGCAATAAAGAAAGGAAAATGTTCACTAGATCTGACAATGTGAGAGTTGCTGGAAATTTCCACCATGGCAGGTTCAATGGAAGAGTTGGGTAAAGGCCTGGCTGGAGTGGGCTCACGAGCAAAAGGGAGGAGAGTGGGATATAGTGGAAGCCTATCACTTTACAGCTCCCTTACATCAGAATGTTGGCCCCAGAGCAGGGGAGCTCAAGGAGCAGGCCCACACATATACTCATTTCCCCAAATACTCATGACCCCAAATTTCTCCAAGCTATTCCCCCAACCAGTAAGCGTAACTTGGTTGTCACATTCTGCAATTTCTCTTCTCAGTGGTTCATGGTAACACTCTGTGATTAATTTTCCAAGCTTATGTCTCAGGTGTTTGAAAGTAGGGTAAAGCCTCTTATCACATTCAAGGGCCTAGTTCTTGCAGCAGAAAGCACGCTTCCTTGATACTATTTTTCCTACCATGGGCTTTAAAATGCCTGTTTTAAAAGTCAAAACTGAGCAATAGCTTCTTTGTTCTAGACTGTTTCCAGAGTTCCTCTGTTGGTCATGCATCTAGAAAACTATTACTGTTTGATGGTTGGTGTGGGAGGGGTAATTTATAAAGGAATACATATTGTATAATTTAAGACATTAACCATTACAGAATTCTAGTGCTGTGTGATCTTCAGAAAATTATTTATTTGCCCAGTCCTTCAGTGTCATCATTTACAAAATAGAAGAAATAAATAGAACCTGCTTCATCAGTGTGCTTTGAGGATTAAGTGAGATAATTAATATAAAGTTTTCAGCGCCATATGTACCACATGGTTCTTGTTTTTGAAGGCACACAGCTACATCCCAATTCCATCTTGCAACAGGGTAGAGTATAAATGAACACTCAAAAGAATGTACTAAACGTTTTGAACAATATTGAGGTGGTTGTCACGTGGTACACACTAACAGTTTGTAGATTCCTCTAGGAAATTAAGCCACAGGAGTGGATTAAATATCCAGGGAGAACGTAGGAGAGTCGAAGCCATCTCCAACACACACCAACATTTAAAGGACAGGTGAAAGAGGAAACTTTAAAGGAGGTGAGAGTGGTGGGGGAAACCAGGAACGTGTGATGTCGTAAAAGTCAAGGGACAAAATCACTTCAGTAAGGAATAAAAGACCACTTGAAGCAAATCCTCCAGAGATGCTTTAAGAGTCCAGATTCCATTTGGTTAAGGCATGATAACAGACAAAGAATTGGGGATGGCAAGTGTAGACAGCCTTTTTGAAGAACCTGGCTGTAAAGGACGATAGAGCTAAAGCTAGAGAGTCACTGAATAAATTTGAGGTTAGTCTGATTTTAGAGTGGAAACTGTCTCCCATTTTAACAAACCTGGGAACAAGTCAGTGGGGAGAAAAGAAGGAAGGTGTGGGACAGTAGAGATGGGTAGATGGCCAAAGATGATCACGGGGCTGAGGAATGATACCCAGGTCCTGGTGGAAGCATTAGGCTTGAGCTCAGACAGGAAGAGGAAAACTCTTCCCTCCTAAGAGGAGGGAAGGAGAGAAGATGGTTCTAGATGTCAGCATACAGATCCAGGAGCAGGAAGTTGAGCAAGGTCCCATTTGAAGATTCCCTCTCTCTGTGAAGCGAAAGCAAAGCCATCTCTTTCAGAGAGGCAGGAACATGGATAAAGGCTAGAGAAGAGTGGAGGTGACTACTAGAGATTTGCAGAGAAGAGAACATGGTAGGACTCATTGATAAGCCTAATAAAGCAAATTGTCATCATATTCTGGGTCTGAAAACGAAAATCTGAAATTTGGGAAAGATATTCTTCTGGGCTTCAAAGTAGAGACTCTATCCCCTTGGCGATCTACACTGTATTGGAACACATGCATAAAGAAGATTATTCAATGATGTTTTGTGCAACAGGATCTTACCTGCCTATTTAGTTAGAGCCCCAAACCCCACGTTTCTATAAAAAATGAATGTTCTCTTTACTTCCGAAGTATCTACTTTCCACTACCACTAGATGGTGTTTCGTTCAATTAATTCAAGAAAAACTTTCTTTTGATTCCTGTTTCAAAAGAACACACACTGAAAAGCAGTCGTGCTATCTGCTACATTTTGGGTTTAATTTTTACTTTCTGACTAATTCTAATTTTCTAGACCAGCTATGGTATCAATGAAAACTTTGCTTTTCTCAAGTATTACACCCTGTTTTATCTGTCTTTAAGTACAATGGAAAGAAGAATGTGCGTTTTTACTTCCCTTTAAAAAGACCAGGGGAACGATGCAGAAGGCAGGCCTTCTATAAGAAGTATGAATCTATTCTGGCCCGAGAAATCATTGTGTATTTATAATTCCTGTACTCTTCTTTTCAACAAACATTTCATGTTTTTTAAAAATCAACTTTTTTACACTAAAGATACATACTACCTTTAGTATGTACATATCTTTTAGTCTCCTTAATTAATCGTTTCTGCAACTCCTGTGCTAGATGCACTAAATCTTCTGTAAGTTTACTACTAAAAACTCTTTGTTAAAAACCAAAGTTACCTAATTATGGATCACGTAAAAAAGTATTCTCAGTTAATACAACAACTATTTAAATTAAATAAATATGTTTTCTCTCACACAGATGCAAAATAGGCTTTTATGAATTAACTCAAAGCCTTCCTTTTCCTCTATGTTGAATGGAGGTTTGCATTCTAACTCAGCTGCCCACCTGCTCTGTGGCCTTGGGCAAGTCTCTACCTCTCTGAACTTTGGCTTTCCCATCTGTAAATGAGCATGCTAATATCTACCTCCCAGGGTTGTTATGGCGAACAGACCTTTAAAAAATGTTTCAAAGTGTTAATATGGGGCCAGGCACAGTGGCTCATGCATATAATCCCTGCACTTTGGGAGGCTGAGGCAGGTGGATGACTTGTGGTCAGGCGCTTGAGACCAGCCTGACCAACATGGGGAAACCCCATGTCTACTAAAACTACAAAAATTAGCTGGGCGTGGTGATGGGCACCTGTATTCCTAGCTACTCAGGAGGCTGAGGCAGGAGAATCACTTGAACACAGGAGGAGGAGGTTGCTGTGACCCGAGATCATGCCACTGCACTCCAGCCTGAAGGACAGAGCAAGACTCTGTCTCAAAAAAATAAAAAATAAAAAAATAAAGTGTTGATATGAGACACTTGATAGATAGTAGGTATTAAGTACAAGGGCATCTTAGATTCACTGATATTTCTGCTTAAAAAAGTGAGAAAAAAAAATAAGAAAATGTATGGGAGTTGTGCAGCTTGTCTTCTCTTAGCTCTCCCTCCTCCACCCCGGGTCCAGAGTCACCTGTTTCTATCTTGTTTTGTGCTCTGAGGGGTTGACTTGTATAGACTGCACAAACATGTTTTTGGTCCTCTGGCTTTTGGCTGAGTTTGGCCAGGGGACAGGGGATGGGAAGAGAAAAGAAGAAAGAGTTTGGGATATTGGTTTGTCCAGCCCCCTTCCTGGTGGATTATTGCAGGCTGGTTGCAGCTATCATCTGAGCTTCCCTGGATCTGCCATGCAGCTCTCCCCACACAGTTCTCTCTTCCTCTGAGTTTCAGTAACTGCTCACTTCCTCTTCCCTCACCATCTCTGGCTGCAACACTAAACTCCTAGAATCCTATGCCCTGCCCACCCCTCTGTGTATAGTTCCTTTATTAAACTCCTGTCACATTACCTAATATAAGTCTGCCATCTTTTTCCTGCTGGTTCCAGTATTTAGGCAGTAAGCTAATTTGACGGCCACCACTAGAAATATCCTTAAGGCTAATTCATTGCTTGGGGCCTCTGTGCTCCTCTAGAAATCTTGGTGAAACTTGGCTTGAACATCAATTCCAGGGTCTAGATGAGTTCAAAAGCTCCCCCTACTACTTCCACTACTACATTCTCCCTCTTTCTTCAGCTTCTGAACTCCTGACCTTAGATCTTCTTTTTTTTCCTTTTTTTGAGATGGAGTCTCACTCTGTTGCCCAGGCTGGAGTGCAGTGGCGTGATTTCGGCTCACTGCAACCTCTGCCTCCTGGGTTCAAGCAATTCTCCTGCCTCAGCCTCCTGAGTAACTGAGACTACAAGTGCATGCCACCAGGTCCAGCTAATTTTTGTATTTTTAGTAAAGACGGGGTTTTCCCATGTTGGTCAGGCTAGTTTCAAGTGCCTGACCTCAAATGATCCACCTGCCTTGGCCTCCCAAAGTGCTGGAATTACAGTCATGAGCTACCACGCCCAGCCCCTGAGCCTAGATCTTCTTGATTCAGTTGTGGATCAGCCCCAGAAGTGAAATTCCATCCCTTCTCCTTTGCCCCAGGAATTCCAAACATTTTTCATACCTTGTGACCCTGTGACTTTGCTGAAGAGTTAGGGTGACACAGGGCAGAGACCCCATAGCATCCCACCCAGCTACAGCAATCTTTACTGTCTCCAAATGCCTGTTCTCCTTCCAAATGAGACCCCATTATCTGTCATCTCATGTCATCCAGCTCCACGGCTCCTATTGTTTCTCTGATTGGAATACCCGGGACAGCTGAGTCTACCTTTCCCAGGCCCTTCTTCTGGAATTCCATGAAACAAAACAGTCTTATCTTGTGACCTTTGGGGAAAACAAACAGGCTCCACAGTCATAAAGTAACATAAGGCACTCTACATTCATGCTTACTCCTCAGCTAATTCCATTGATAATTATGCCCCTAAGATCCCACCAGCAGAATCTGGAGGAGTGGACCACTGGGAGCAGTTGGCAAGAAACATTCCAAAGGACTTTGAGCACCGAATGTTTACCACCAGGGATTCCTTGATGAGACTGCAATCATAGTGGACTTGGAGCTTTTCCTTCTGTGACCTCACTGCCACTTAGCACAGTTTCAAGAGCTCTTCTGAATCAATGATTAAAAACCAACATCAACAGCACCCCTAGAAAAATGAGTAAAGAATAGAATCTGCCTATGAAAGGAGTCTCAGCCCAGGGGCTGTGGGCACTTTGCCTTGGGCCCCTTCCTCTTGGAACAGAAGGAGCACAGGTGGCAAGGTCTGGGCCCGGAGCCTCTTTGGCCAGGGTGACCATAGGTGACTGCAGCCCCAGAGCACAAGGCCCTGCCAACTCTCAGTGACATCACATCTAGTTACTGAGTCTGAACAGTGCCTGAGGAAATGTGGGAGCTAAGATGCCACAAAGACTCTCTGCTTGACACAGTCACCTTAGCCTGCTGATGCCAGACTGTTCTCTGGCTGCAGCTGTTCTCCCCACACCAACTTTGCTGCAGTTATCCATAGCAGCAATAGCTAATAGCAGATGAGCACATTTTAAAATACTTAATGAAGCATTCCTCAAAGTCCTGCAATGATGGGGGAAGTACCTTACAGGAAAAAAAAAAAGGCAAAAAGCAGAAACAACAGACACCCGTTACTTCTACACCAGCTCAGACCTTCCCAGGGCACCTAACCTGGTGGTCCCTTCCTCACTCTCAGCCCACCTGATTTAGGAGTAGCTCACCCTCAGCTGTCCATATGCCTTAAATCCCAGCCAACCAGTGTTGTGGGACACTTGTCACTCATTCCAGTTAAAAGCTTTCATGTGCCCTGAACTGTTCCCAGGATGACTGGGAGTGGGAATATTCATCACTTTCAAGAAAAAAGCCATTCTCCTCAAAAAGGCTCAATAGACTCAAATGGACAATCACTGATGGGATTTGGCTCTGTGTCCCCACCCAAATCTCAGGTTGAATTGTAATTCCCAGTACTGAGGGAGGGACCTGGTGGGAGGTGATTGGATCATGGAGGTGGATTTCTGCCTTGTTGTTCTCATGATAGTGAGTGAGTTCTCACATGATCTGATGATTTAAAAGTATGTGGCACTTCCTCCTTCACACTCTGTCTTTCTCCTGCTCTACCACGGTAAGACATGCTTGATTCTCCTTCACCTTTTGCCATGATTGTAAGTTTCCTGAGGCATCCTAGCCAGCCTTCCTATACAGCCTGTGGAACTGTAACTCAATGAAACCTTTTTTCTTCATAAATTATCCAGTCTTGGGTAGTTCTTTACAGCAGTGTGAAAACGGACTAATATACTCACCTAATAATTGTTTTTTCTTTTAGTGTTTTTAGAACCCAAATGTTTTACCATCTCCCAGTTATTATTGATACATTTCTCAAAATCTAGGTTCTTCTGTCTAATATAAGAGTATGTTTGAAAGGCTGGGTACAGTGGCTTACACCTGTAATCCCAGCATTTTGGGAGGCTGAAGTGGGCGGATCACTTAAGGTCAGGAGTTCAAGACCAGCCTGACCAACACGGAGAAATCCCATCTCTACTAAAAATACAAAAATTAGCCAGGCATGGTGGCGCGCCTGTAATCCCAGCTACTTGGGAAGCTGAGGCAGGAGAATAGCTTGAACCTGGGAGGCAGAGGGGTTGCAGTAGGCCAGGTGCGGTGGCTCACTCCTGTAATCCCAGCACTTTGGAAGGCCAAGGAGGGCGGATCATGAGGTCAGGAGTTCGAGACCAGCCTGAACAACATGGTGAAACCCTGTCGCTACTAAAATACAAAAAAATTAGCCGGGCATGGTGGTGCATGCCTACAATCCCAGCTACTCAGGAGGCTGAGGCAGGGGAATCACTTAAACCTGGGAAGCAGAGGTTGTGGTGAGCCGAGATTGTGCCATTGCACTCCAACCTGGGCAACAATACCGAAATGCCGTCTCAAAAAAAAAAAAAAAAAAGGATGTTTGAAACATCAAAAGCTAAATTGAAATTGCATTGCGTGGCAAGTTCAGTTTGTTCAGTTTATTTATTTATTTAAACAATTTTTTATTACCAAACCCTGAGTAGGGCCAACTCTAACCTGACTAACAGCAAAAACAGTATCGCTAACAAGATCAAGGATGGAGGTATAGACCCAATACAGATGGTCTCTTTCAAAAAAGGATTGGGAATATACATATATCTATCTATCTTCATGAGTACTTTTTTAAAAAGTAAAACTTTCCAGTGTTGCAGAAAAAAAATACCCCCAAGTGATTTCAGTTGGTAAAACAAACAAACAAACAAACAAAAAAACCAGCACTTGACAGTCTGTGGTACCTTAAAAACCCCAACTGGAGATAGCCCTAGGAGAAAATCACCCCTACCCCATAAAGACAAAATGAAATTCCACTGCTCATTCCACCAACACCCAAGGAATAACAAGACCCAGCTTACCTCTGTCGGCCCCTGTTTGATAGGGCTCCCAGCAATCTTAGCAATCTTCACCTCTACTACAATCAGGAAATTGAGCCCTAATTTCCCGGCCAGATTCTGGAAGCTTGCAAAACATCCTTATGCTTCGAGGGGCCTGAGGACTCCTTCAAAGATCAAGGGGACAGTGGAACCAGCAGAGACTAGCATGCCTGCCCTGCAGGGCTGAGACAAGGGGACATTTCTAAACAAAAAACATCCCAACACTTGTCACTGAAAGTCTAACCAGGCAAGACTACGGAGCAGGAGGCACAAACTAGGGCTGTGACTAAAAGGAGCACATCTCCCCATTTTCGTCATAAAGGCAAAGGAAATAAAGGCAACTGAGTATCTGACATCATCTGTCTTCTGAGAAGTTTGCGTATTTTAGGCCAAAGCCATGTTGCAGAGAAAGACATTTGGTCAAAGGGTAGCCTTTGCTGTTTGTGGCTGAATACAGCTGCCATTCCAGGGCAGCCTGGTTCGTGGCTGCTTTTTGGAAGCTTTTCTCCTTATACAGAGTACTTAAGAATTAATAGGAAAAATTTCAATGGAACTTCATAACTGACGAATACGTTAACAGCAGCTTCTGGAAAAAAAAAAAAAAAAAAAACAGTGGAGACAGGCCACCCCTCAGCTGATGATCATAGCTCCTTCCAGCCGATGGGCTTCTTGCCTGACTTCCGTAACAGCTGGTTGGTCTTAGAAAAGTGTCTACATCCAAAGAACCCTCTATACACTGACAACGGGAGGGATGGGCAGTCTGTAGTACGTGGTGCCGCTTCCTACCGATGGCACTGTCCTTCTTCTGAACATAAGAGCCCCAGAGCAAGAAAACAAGGCCATCCGAGTTCTGATTTTGCCAGCACACACTGCATGGGTGAACTGCTCCCAGCCTCTCTCCTTATGAGAGCTGGCTTGATGCGTCCGAACCGTGAGGACAGCGTTGAGTAGCAGAACACCTTGCTTGGCCCACGCAGATAAATCTCCATGGCCGGAATGGACAAAACCCTCTATGTCTGTAGACAGCTCTTTATAAATGTTCTCCAAATTGGGCGGAGGCGGAGCAGGACTTTGAACACTAAAGCAGAGCCTGTGAGCTTGATGAGGTCCATGATATAGATCCTGTCCCAGGACGACAACCTTCTCGTCTCTTATGTCACACATCGGGGTCCAGGTGAAGACTTGGCGTTGGGGTGAATAAACAGTGCAATGCTTTCTTTCTTCTGCAACAAATCCCATTAGCTTGATAAAATACGGTTTCCTGAACTCCCCGCTGAAGCGCCCCTTGGAGCTCCCCTCAAAGCCCACGGGCACGTTGCGGGCCGCGAGTCTGAGGAGGCCGCGGCCATGTTTTCCTGGATCCGGTCCAACTGCTCCGCGCTCAGCGGCGAGGAGGGCGGCGTCCCGGCCTCGTCCTGCTCGGTCCAGGCTTTCTTGGCGGGGCTGGTCGCTGCATCTCCGCTCTCTTCAGCCACGGCCGCCATGCCAGTCCCCTGGTCAGCCGGCTCAGGGCTGGGGGTGCGTCGCTTCCTGGCGGGGCTAGGGGAAAAGGAGTAGAGCGCCTTCTGGCTGATCGTCTGGGAGGAGGCAGCCAACGCGCTTCGCCGGGGAACGCGCGAGCCTCGTCCTGGCTGTGGCGGTCAGCCCAGTTTAATTCTTTATCAGTTTCTTTTCAAGAACTGAAAAATCTTGGGATCCAGTTTATCCATATTTCACTTTTATAAGGTATTTTGATGATATTCAGAATGGCAAAGATTTATACTTCTGATATAAAGGTATGTTGAGCTTTTTTTCATGTTTATTGGCCACGTAAATGTCTTCTTTTGAGAAGCGTCTGTTTATATCCTTTGACCACTTTTTGATGTTTTTTTTTCTTTTTTCTTGCAAATATGTTTCAGTTCCTTGTAAATTCTGGATATTAGACCTTTGTCAGATCCATAGACTGCAAAAGTTTTCTCCCATTCTTTAGGTTACCTGTTCAGACTGATAATATTTTCTTTTGCTGTGCAGAAGCTCTTCAATTTAATTAGATCCCATTTGTCAATTTTGGCTTTTGTTGCAATTGCTTTTGGCATTTTCATCATAAAGTCTTTGCCCATGCCTACGTCCTGAATGGTATTGCCTAGGTTTTCTTCTAGGGTTTTTATGATTTTGGGTTTTACATTTAAGTCTTTAATCCTTCTTGAATTAATTTTTGTATAAGGTGTAAGGAAGGGGTCCAGCTTCAGTTTTCTGCATATGGTTAGCCAGTTTTCCCAGCACCATTTACTGAATAGAAGATCTTTTCTCCATTGCTTGTTTTTGTCAGATTTGTCAAAGATCAGGTGGTTGTAGATGTGTGGTGTTATTTCTGAGGTTTCTGTTCTGCTCCGTTGGTCTGTATGTCTGTTTTGGTACCAGTACCATGCTGTTTGGGTTACTGTAGCCTTGTAGTATAGTTTGAAGTCAGGTAGTGTGATGCCTCCAGCTTTGTTCTTTTAGCTTATGATTATCTTGGCTATCTGGGTTCTTTGATTCCATATAAAATTTAAAATAGTATTTTCTAATTCTGTGAATAATGTCAATGGTAGTTTGATGGGAATAGAATTGAATTCATAAATTACTTAGGGCAGTATGGCCATTGTCATGATATTAATTCTTCCTATCCATGAGCATGAAATGTAATCCCATTTGTCTTTCTTTTTTTTTTTTTTTTACTCTGTCACCCAGGCTGGAGTGCAGTGGTGTGATATTGGCTCACTGCAACCTTCACCTCCTGGGTTCAAGTGATTCTCCCACCTCAGCCTCCTGCATAGCTAGGACTACAGGTGAACATCACCACGGCCGGCTAATTTTTGTATTTTTAGTAGAGATGAGATTTTGCCATGTTGGCCAGGCTGGTCTCAAGGAATCCACCCATCTCAGCCTCCCAAAGTGCCGGGATTACAGGCATGATCCACTGCACCCAACTTGTGTATTTTTGCTTCTGTTGCCTGTGCTTTCGCAGTCTTATAGAAAAAATTCTTGCCCAACCCAATGTTGTGAATTGAAGCATTTTCCCTATGTTTTCTTCTAGTGGTTTCATAATTTCAGGTTTTATATTTGTTTGTAATCCATTTTAAGTTGATTTTTTTTAATATGGTGAGAGGTAGATGTCTAGTCTCATTTTTCTGTATATGGATATCCAGGTTCCCCAGCACTATTTATTGAAGACACTGCCTTTGCCAAATATATGTTCTCAGCACCTTTGTTGAAAACCAGTTGGTTGTAGGTGGATGAATTTATTTCCGGACTCTCTGTTCTGTTCTGTTGGTCTATATATTTATATCTGGTTTTTCTGTTCTGTTCTATTGATACAGTCTTTATGCTAGACCCATACTGTTTTGATTACTATAGTTTTGTAGAATATTTTGAAGTCAGGTTCTGTGATACCTTTTGCTTTGTTATTTGTGCTCTGAGCCTTATTGTTTCCTTCTTTCTACCAATTTTAAATTTAGTTTATTCTTCCTTTTCTAATTCCTGGAGCTGCATCATGAGGTTATTAGACATGTTTCTTCTTTTTTGATGTAGCTGTTTATTGCTATAAACTTCCTTCTTAGAAGTGCTGTTGCTGGCCAGCCGTGGTAGCTCATGCCTGTAATCCTAGCACTTTGGAAGGCTGAGGCAGATGGATCACTAGAGCCCAGGAGTTCAAGACCAGCCTGGCCAACATGGTGAAATCCTGCCTCTACTAAAAATACAAAAATTAGCCAGATGTGGTGGCAGGCACCTGTAATCCCAGCTGCTCAGGAGGCTGATACAGAAGAATTGGTTGAACTCTGGAGGGAGAGGTTGCAGTGAGCCGAGATTGTGCCACTGCCTTCCAGCCTGAGTGACAGAATGAGACTCTGTCTAAAAAAAAAGTGTTATTGCTGTGTCCCATAGATTTTTGTATGATGTGTTTTCATTTTCATTTGTGTCAAGGAAATTTTTTAACTTCTCTTTGAATTTCCTCACTGACCCACTGGTTATTTAGGAGCATGTTGTTTAATTTTCATGTGTCTGTAAAGTTTCCAAAATTTTTCTTATTGATTTCTACCTTTATACCATTGTGGTCAGAAAAGATACTTAATATGATCTCTATCTTCCTAAAGTTGCGAAGACTTGTTTTGAGACCTAACATGTGAGCTATGTTGGAGAATGCTCTATATGCAGTTGAGGAGAATGTGTGTTTTGAAGCAGTTGGATGAAATGTTCTGTAAATGTGTGCTATGTCCATTGAGTCCATGGTGCAGTTTAAGCTGGTAATTTTTGTTGACATTTTTGTCTAGGAAAAGTGGGGTACTGAAGTTCTCTACTATTGTATTGCAATCCATCTCACCCTTCAGGTCTAATAATATTTGCTTTATATATCTAGGTGCTCCAATGTTGGATATATATATTTATAATTGTTATATCCTCTTGTTGAATTAATCCCTTTATCATTATATAATAACTTCTTTGTGTCTTAAAAAGTTTTTGACTTAAAGTCTATTTTATTGGATATAAATGTGGCTACTCCTACTTGTTTTGTTTTCCATTTGCATGGAATATCTTTTTCCATCCCTTCACTTTTAGTCTACGTTTGCCTTTAACAGTGAGGTGAATTTCTTGTAGGCAGTATATAATTGGGTCTTGTCTTTTAATTTATTCAGGCACTCTACATCTTTTAATTGATAGACTTAATCAGTTTTCACTCAAGGCCATTATTAATAGATAAAGACTAACTCCTGTTATTTAGTTAATTGTTTTCTGCTTTTTAAAAAAATTAAACTCTTGTTTTTTTCTCCCTCTCATTGTTTACCTGCATGATTTGGTGTTTTCTGTGGTGCTAAGATTTGTTTCCCTTTTCTTTCTCATTTTTTTATCTGCTGAAATTTCTTTTTTTGTGGTTACCATGGAGCTAACATATAGAGTTTTGTAATTATAGCAGACTATTTTTAGCTGACAGCAACTTAACTTTGTTTGTTTTTTTCCTATGCAGATTTAGTAGCAACAACTTAACATAAAAATACTGCAAGTTTTTTCCTTTTCTCCAAAAATTTATATATTTGTTGTCTTTATTTACTTCTTTATCTATCATGTGTTCCTTAGCCACTAATTGTAGCTGTTGTTGGTTTTGATCATTTTGACTTTAAATCTTCATATGAAAGGATTGAGAGATTTACATAGCACCATTATGTCACTGGTGTATTCTGAGTTTGATTTATGAATTTACTTCTATTGGTGAGTTTTATACTTTCATGTGCTTTCATGATAGTAATTATCATCCTTTCATTTCCAGTTATAACTCTCCCTTAAGCATTTCTTGTAAGGCCAGTCTAGTGGTGATAAGTTCCCTCAGCTTTTGTTTATCTGAGAAGGTCTTAGTTTGTCCTTCTTAAGAATATAATATTCTTTGCTAGATATAATATTCTTGGGTGACAGTATTTTTTTTTCAGCACTTTAAATATATCATTTTATTCTCTCTTGCCTGCAACATTTAACACTTTTTTCCTACAGCTTTTAGAATTCTGTCCTTGTCTTTGACTTTTGACTGTTTGATTACAATTTGGTTTGGAAAGGATCATTTGGGTTCATCTAATTGGGGCTCTTTGCACTTCCTGAATCTGGATGTCCATATGTCTCCCAATACTTGGGAAATTTTCTGCTATTATTTTGTTAAGTAGGTTTTCTGTGCCTTTATTTTTTCTCCCTCTGGAACTTCTTTAATGCAAAAAACAAAAACAAAAACAAACAAACAAACAAACAAAAAAACGTGTTCACTTAATGGTATCTCATAAGTCCCATAGAGTTTCTTTATTTTTTAGTTTGATATTTCTTTTTCTTCTGACTGGGTTATTTCAAAAGACCTGTCTTTAAGTTCAGAAATTTTTTCTTCTGCTCAATCTAGTCTGTTGAAGTTCCATCTTTATTCTTTATTTAATTTATTGAATTAGTCAGCTCCAAGATTTGTTTGGTTCATTTTAATAATATCTATCGGTTGAATTTATCATTCAGATCATGATTTTTTTTTCCTGATTCTACTGAATTGTTTGTATTCTCTTGTATCTTGCTGAGCTTTCTTAAAATCACTATTTAGAATTCTTTTTGGCATTTTGTAAATGTTCTTTCCTTTGAAGTCTGTTACTGGAGACTGATTGTGTTCCTTTCAGAGCGTCATGTTTCCTTGCTTTTTTATATTTCTTGTGTTTCTAGGTTGATATTTTTTCATCTAGTGGAACAGTCACTTTTTACAATTTTCTGGAGTAGCTTTTGTGGGGAGATTTTTTTTTTTTCTATAGATAGGTTCTAGGGTATAATTTAGATATGGTACATTGGCTTTGGTTCTGGGATAACTCAGTAGTGTGGTCTCTATTAAGTTTTTTAGTTGTAATCTTCATCAAGAATGTCTGTGATTGCTTCATTGGCCTAGGCCATGGAAGTTTGTGATGACTTTGGTGTAATTTTGCTGGGAGCAAAAGTATTGGGCTCACTGTTGCTGGTCAAGTGAGGATGCAGAGGAATGACAGGCTGTTTGGTGGGCTCTCTGGGGAGGCTGTGGTCACCACCAAGCTGGCTGCCTGACTGGGTTCAGGCCTGCATAGATGCAGACAACTAGGTAATGTGTGGCTGGCTGGCTGATGAGGCAAGGCCTCTGCTAGATTGGCTGTTGAGCTAGGTGCCAAGTGCACACAAGTGTGACAAGGCTGGGCAGCTTTGCAGTGGTCTGTCCAGAGGTACAGGTCTGCTGTAGGATTGGCTGTTGGTCAGGGCACAGGTACAGCAGGGCCAGGGATCTCTGCAGTGGTTTGTTCAAGGGAGTGGGGCTGCCACAGGACCAGCTGTCTGACCAGGTGTGAATGCACACAAACGTGGCAGGCTGGCTGGCTGTGTGATACAGATGCACACGGGCAAGGCACCTGGCAGGCTGTTCAGCAGCTACCCCACTGTGCAGGTCTGCGTGTCCCCTGGGGCTGTTGGGAGTGCTACACAAGTTTGGATGTTGGGGTCTTGGTCATCTTGTCTGGCCTAGGCTCCAAAAAGCTGGAGTTATGGTGCTGCATGCACCTATGTGAATGTGGTGGAATGAAGGCAGGGCTACAGGGATGGAGTAAGCCAGTGGCTACTGATCCCGAGGTCAGGATGCATTCTAGTAGTGGATCTTGTTTCAAGATGGTGTTGGCTGGGCATAGTGGCTCATGCCTGTAATCCTAGCACTTAGGGAGGCCAAGGTGGGCAGATCACCTGAGGCCAGGAGTTTGAGACCAGCCTGGTCAACATGGCGAAACCCCATCTATACTAAAAATACAAAAATTAGCCAGGCATGGTGGTGGGTGCCTGTAATCCCAGATACTCAGGAGGCTGAGGCAGAAGAATCACTTGAACTTGGGAGGCAGAATTTGCAGTGAGCTGAGATTGCACCATTGTGTTCCAGCCTGGGCGATAAAGCAAGACTTCATCTCAAAACAAAAACAAAAACAAAAACAAACAAACAAAAAAACCGGACGGTGCTGAGGTGTAGCAGCTTAAGTCAGGCGGTTGGGGGATGCTTAAGATGAGCCTCTACTCTGAAGCTTTCCAGCTGATGAACTCTCAGCTACTGTCTAAACTGGATTCAGAACCTGTGAAGACTGACGGACTCTCCTGTAGCAAGGATTGCTGGAGATCTCCAGCTTACCTTTTCCCCATAAGAAGAAATCCCCCTGATTCTGAGCTGATCTTGGCAACGCAGATAGTGCGGCAGAGGCAGAATGTCTCACTCCCTTCTCTATAGGGCTGTCTTGAGCTTCCATGCTCCACAGGGATTCTGCTGCTCCTCTGATGCTCTCCAAGGTACTTCCTCAGTTACTCTAGTCAAAATATAGTTGCTTATTCATTGTTTAGGTCCCTTTTTGAGAAGAGGATAAGTGCCAGATAACTCTAGTCAGCCATCTGGCTGATGTCACTGCCAATAAGTCTATTTAAATCTAAGTTTCTCCATACATCTAACGTACGATGGCTTTGTGGTTTCAGAGACCCAGGCTACTTTAATCTTTTATCCCAGCACCCATATGGTGTTAACCTCATTGGTGTGATCACCATGGCTCACCACCACATTAACATTCCAGCAAGATGAAAGGGAGAAGGGTCAGGAGAGGGAACGCTCTTTCATTAAGAGCATGGCTTAAGAATTTCATATGTGATGTATGCACATTCAGCGAGCCAGAGTTTAGTCCCCTGCCTGTATCAGTGATGGGGATGCTCAGAAATGCTAGGAAATATAGTTGTGCCAGTTATTAAGCTATTGTCTTCCAGATCCATTTCCACCTTTCTGCACTCTGGTTTTTGATGCTGAGACTGGGGCTCTGCAAACTACAGTTGACCCTTGAACAATGCAGGCCTTAGGAGTGCCTCAGTAAAAAAAATCTCAGTATAACTTTTGACTCCACCAAAACCTTACTAATAGCCTCCTGTTGATGAGAAGACTTACTGATAACATAAACAGTTGATTATTCCATATTTTTAATGTCCTATATATTATGTACTATATTCTTATAATAAAGTAAGCTAGAGAAAAGAAAATGTTATTAAGTAAACCATAAGGAAGAGAATATATTTACATTCATTAAGTGGAAGTGGATTATAATAAAGTTCTTTATCCTCATTGTCTTCATATTGAGTAGGCTGAGGAAGAGGAAGAGGAGGGTGGGTCTTTCTGTGTCAGGGGTAGCAGAGGCAGAAGAAAGTCTGCATATAAATGGACTTGTGCAGTTCAAACTCATGTTGTTCAAGGATCAGCTATATCTTCTCTTTTATCAGCTGACTTCATGGTAAGTTCTACCAACAGAAGGTATAAGAGGGAAACTGGAAGGTAAGAGAAGTGGAGAAGGGAATTGCTTCTTCCATATTTGCTGGCTATACATATCATGTTGCCCAACAATGGTTCTGCACCCCAGTAGTATCAGTTGGTTTGCTTCCAGCCTCTGACATTTTTTTTTTTTTTTTGAGACAGGGTCTCACTTTGTCACCCAGGCTGTAATGCAGTGGCACAGTCATGGCTCACTGCAGCCTTGGCATCCTGGGCTCAAGTGATCCTCGCACTTCTGCCTCCCAAGTAGCTGGGACCACAGGCATGTGTCACCATGCCTAGCTAATTTTATGTGTTTTTGTTGCCCAGGCTGGTTTCAAACTCCTAGACTCAAGCAATCCACCCACCTTGGCCTCCCAAGTGCTGGGATTACAAACATGAGCCACCTTGTCCAGCCCTCCAACTGCTTTTGGCAGTCCCAGGACCAGCCTCATTGTCCTCTCCTCAGAGGTCTGAGTCCCTGCTCTGTGGGACCCTTCTTCTCAGCTCTGAGTTCTGTAACTTCAATCTTTTCTCTTTGTCCCCCAGCCGTGGAGTTGTAGTTGCTTCCTGCAGTTATTACTTGCTTTTCTTCAGTGTTCTCTTATCTTTGAGTCTTCAACATGTTTGTTTTCTGTTTTCTTGTATGGACACTACCTGAATGTTACATTAGTCTATGGCTGAGTGGTTAGAGATCACTAAAAATTCTCTTGCTAGTTAGGAAGAGAATGGATATGGGAGAAAAATACCAGAATAAGAATTTTAGTACGATTTCATCTTCCTCCTATACCCACCACAATTTTCAGGGTTTGTTGAAACCATATTGAGCTTTTCTTCCAGATTACTAATTTTTATACTTTATGCCCATCACATTTTAAGACCTTTTAAAATTATAGTTCCACTTAAACTCACAAATATAGTATCAATAATTATTCAAACTTAACTATATCTTTTACTGGCTTTATTTTTCATAACTCTTCCTGGTATAGCAGATCTTCCTGTTTCATGAGTTATTAATTCTGATTGTTTTCCCTCCCTAATAATTATTTTTTAGAACAAATGTGTATGTGGCACTCATTATTGGTTTCTGGGTGTTCAAAATGTGTCTTGTAGCGAATGGGCAAATGGGTCACTGGTGCTGTACAATATAGACATAAAATTATTTTATTGAGAAAAACCTACAAACAGAGAAATAGGGCAGGACACCAGTGCCCTGAGCTCTCATTATTCCACAAAGGGTTGAACTTGGGGTGGCATAGCTGGACTGCATGCACACAGACTAATTCCAGGAGGAGAGGCCCCAAATTGCTTTACATATTTATAGGGAAGATGGAAAGGAGTAGGGAACAATTAGTGGATATAATAGTGGACTTTCTGGTTGAGGAAGATAATGAGATAGGAGCCTCCAGAGCTCAGCACCCGATGTCAATTTGTTTCTCTACTCAGGTAACTTAGACTTGCTGAATGGGTTTCTTGCTAAGAGGTGAGGAAAATAGATCCCCAGAGCCACTGGATTTTTATCTCCTCAGTAATGTTTGTACTAACGTACAAAAGATAATTTGGCTGCATATGGAGTTCTAGAGTTGGAACACTGTAAACATTATTACTCTTAGTTGTTAGCTGGAGTATTTTGTAACCTCAAGGACTATGTAAGATCAACTGGAACCCCAGCTTCACATCTTGCACATGTTCTGAGCACATCCCAAGATTTCTTCACAGTCTTACAGGATTTGTTTAATGTAGTGGTTAAGAGTACAGACTCTATGCGCAAACTACCTGTGCTCAAATTCTGACTCTGTTACTTGTATAACCATGTGACCTTGGTTATTTAAATCCCTGTTGCTTCATCTGTAAAATAAAAAAAGAATACACTGCTATGATTTGCATACAGTTTGTCCCCACCAAAACTCATGTTGAGGCTTGGTGCCCAGTGTGGCAATGTTGGAAAGTGGTATTTTTAAGAGGCATTTGGGTCACTCAGGATCTGTTCTCATGAAAGGAGTAATGCAGTCCTGAGGTGAGTAAGTTCTTACTCATTTTTTTTTTTTTTTTTTTAGACGGAGTTTCTCTGTTGTTACCCAGGTAGGATTGCAATGGCGTGATCTCGGCTCACTGCAACCTCCGCCTCCTGGGTTCAAGCAATTCTCCTGCCTCAGCCTCCCGAGTAGCTGGGATTACAGGCATGCACCACCATGCTCGGCTAATTTTGTATTTTTAGTAGAGACGGGGTTTCTCCATGTTAGTCAGGCTGGTCTCGAACTCCCAACCTCAGGTGATCTGCCTGCCTCAGCCTCCCAAAGTGCTGAGATTACAGGGATGAGCCACCACGCCTGGCAGTTCTCACTCTTGAGGAACGGGATTAATCACCATGAGACTGGATGATTATGAAGCAAGATTACCACTTGCATTTTCCTTTTTGCCTGTGCCCTGTTTCCTTTCCATTTCTCCACTATGTTTTGATGCAGTGGAAGGCTCTCACCAGAAGCCACCAGATGTGTCCACCCAGTCTTGAACGTCTCAGCCTCCAGAACCATAAGCTAAATAAACTTCCATACTTTATATGATAAATTATTCAGGTTCAGGTATTCTGCTTTAGTAACAGAAAATGGACTAAGTCAGAAACCAATGGTGCTGGCCAATCCCTCCAGCTCTCTCCTTGGTCCCTTGTGGCTGGGTCAAGCTATGTGTCTAACTCATAGCTGTGCACAGAAATAACAGTTGTGGTCTCGGGGCTAGAGCACTGAATGGCTGATTTGAGACTCTCGAGAGTTCTCTCTCTCTCTCTGTCTTACACACACACACACACACACACACACACACACACAAATAAACACACACACACTCACATTTGTGAGTTCTGGGGCCAGAGTACAAAAGGCGGTCTGTATGCCAGTTATCTAAATATTGATGAGTTCTAAACCAAGCTAACAAACTATTAAATAAAGTGTGTTCCATTCTTCTACTTTGACAAATACATTCCATATTGACAAAATAAAAAAATCATATGAAACTATTTTTATGATTGAGAATCAGCAAAATGTCAAAGATGACCATATTTAATAATTATTATATATATTTTGGACAATTTTCTTACAAGAGAAATTTATTGATATTTGATATATTTATTCTTGCCTTCATTCAATAAAATTACTGTTATAATGAGTTTCACATAATTTCGGTTCTCTTGACAATAATGATATAAAGAGTTAAAAAAGTAGGCTGGGTGCAGTGGCTCATGACTGTAATCCCAGCACTCTGGGAGGCTGAGGTGGACAGATCACCTGAGGTCAGGAGTTTAAGACCAACCTGGCCAACATCATGAAACCTCTGTCTCTACTAAAAATACAAAAACTAGCCGGGTGTGGTGGCATGCACCTATAATCCCAGCTACTTGGGAGGCTGAGGCAGTGGAATCGCTTGAACCTGGGAGGCGGGGGTTGCAGTGAGACGAGATAGTGCCACTGCACTCCAACCCGGGAGACAGAGCAAGACAATGTCTCAAAAAAAAAAAAGTTAATTACTCAGAATATATAAAATGTAAATACATTTTCATCAAAATGTAAATTTAAGTAAATGAAAAAGTTAAAAAATTAAAATTATTTTTAAAAAACATTATTTTCTTCCTACTAGTAAAATTATCTAGGTAAAAGTAAAATGAAATAATTATTTATATCTCCTTAAATTTTTAAAATGTTGTTTATATTGACCTTCATTTTAACCATTTCTGGAAATTTTTATTTCTTTTTGTCAATCTAAGTTCATTTCTGTTATCGTATTTCTTCTTCCTGAAGAACTTCCTTGACATTATTGTAGTGCAGCTCTGCTGGTAACAAATCCTTTTAGTATTTCCTTGTCTAACAGTATTTATTTTCCTTTCATTTTGAAAGGTTTTTTTTGTTTGTTTTAGGTATAGAAACCTGGGTTGATCATTTCCCTGCAATACTTTAAGTAAGTCACTCCATTGTCTTCTTCTTCTTCTTTTTTTCTTTTTTTAGACACAGAGTCTTACTCTGTCACCCAGGCAGGAGTGCAGTAGCACGATCTTGGCTCACTGCAATCTCTACCTCCCAGGTTCAAGCGATTCTTGTGCCTCGGCCTCTTGAGTGGTTAGACTGGTCTCGAACTCCTGACCTTAAGTGATCCATCCACCTTGGCCTTCCACAGTGCTAGAATTACAGGCGTGAGCCACTGCGCCCGGCCTCCACTGTCTTCCTGCTTGTTTAGTTTTGGATAAGAAGTCTGCTGCAGTTCTCATCATTTTCCTCTGTAATTTTTTCCTGGTTGTTTTCAAGATTTGTATTTAATTTTCAGTAGTTATGTATGATGTGTCTAGGTGTGACTTTTAAATATTTATGTTCTTGGCTTTCCCTAAGCTTCTGAGATTTGTTGTTCAATGTTGTTTATATTTTTGAAAAATTCTTAGCCATTATCTCTTCAAATAATACTTTTGTCAAGTCTTAATTTAATATTATTCTATAGGTCTTGGATACTCTGTTCCATTTTTTTTCCTCATTCTTTTTTCACTTTGTGTTTCAGTTTGGGTAATTTCCACGTACTTATTATCTTCAAGTTCATTGATTCTTTACTTGGCTGTATTGAGTCTACTGATAAGCATGCTGAAGGCATTCGATTTATGTTATTGTGTTAGTTGTAGCATTTCCCACGGACTTGTTCTTATCCTTTCACTTTTCTGCTAAAATTCACCCATCAGTTCTATGATGCCCAGTTTTTCCACCAGAGCCTTTCGCATGTTAATTGTAGTTATTTTAAATTCTCTGTCTGATAATTGTAATTATTTTAAATTCTCTGTCTGATAGTTTTGATGTTTGCGTCATCTTTGAGACTGATTGTTGTTAGCTTTGTATTTTGATGGTGGATTTTTTTGGGTACATATCTCCTACTTTTTATTGAAATTATGAGTCCATAAGCAGATAACCCAGCTATGCCAGACATGTGTAGGACAACAGTATTGTGAATACTTTTTATTTTTATTTTTTTTCAGATAGGATCTCAGTCTGTTGCCCAGGATGGAGTGCAATAGTGTGATCTTGGCTCACTGCAACCTCTGCCTTCTGGGCTCAAAAATCCTCCCACCTCAGCCTTCCAAGTAGCTGGGACTATAGGCACATGGCACTGTGCCTGGCTAATTTTTGCATTTTTTTTTTTTTTTTGTAGAGACTGAGTTGAATTCCTGGGCTCAAGGGATCAGCCTGCCTTGGCTTCCCAAAGTGCTGGAGTTATAGCTGTGAGCCACCCAACTGTGAATTCACCCAGCTGTGAATTCTTTTTAATCTTCTATATATGATGAAGTTTTGACATCTTAAAAACAAAACTAAATGAAAAAGTCTTTCTAGCTGGGGAATGACTGCCCCTCCTGGGGTTAGCCAAGTCTTAAGCATAGCAAAGGCTCAGCCACGAGCATGACTTTGATCTGTAAACTAACCAATCCAGAGACTCCATGCTGCCTCTAGCAGGTCTGTACACCACAGGAGACAATATTCCTCTGCCTTAGTCATCCCAGGGCCAGGTACCAGGCAACCAGGGGTCGCTCCTATAGTTTAAATCTCTCTGATATCATTCAAACGAGCCAGTCCTAAGCTGTTCACCCTGCCCTGCCTTGCCTTTCCCATGAAAACCCCAATAAAGCCTCTGGCCTAGTGTGTTCCTCTTGCTGTCTTTTGCCTCCTGACCACCTCGTGTCTTTACCCTGACCCTCCATGGAATGCTGTGCCTCCTGTCTCTAGCACCTGTGAGTATAATTCACTTTGGTTTTGTCCCCCACCCCCACCCTCATCCTCTCTGTGTATCTCCTCTTGTGGCTAAACTTGACTGGCCATGTTATAAAAGAATACAGAACAACAGTACAGACAGGTAAATGTTTATGCCTAGAAATGGGCATACCTCTTATTCTGCTAGACCATCAGTGTGGGGGTTTGAGTTAATCCAGCCAGGAGTTGAGCTGGTTTTGCTGTTGCTGTGGTTACCTTCAGTGTACTACCAGGTTCAGATTCCCCTGGCATAATCTGCTGTGGGCTAGGTGGCCAGGGGTTGTTCTTAATGTTCCTAATCTACCTTCAACTTCAAGCTGCTGTACTTTTGTGTCTCTGAAAGGGTCTCTTTCCAGGCTCATGCCTTCACCCACACATAGACCAGTTTTTGTTACTGGGTGATTGTTAGCCTGGCAGTGGAGGTTGGGTGGGTTTGATTTTTGTCCTCAGTCTTGGGAGGTGGGGCTTTCTTAAATATCCTACCCTTTCCCCAGTAGCAGGAAAGCTTGGATGATCTGGACTAATGGTCATTTCTTGCTACTCTTGTAGACATAGGGGGTTTTTCCTGCTTTCTTCTCCTTCCCCTGTGCCCTGGTACAACAAGGCTTGCTGCCCTTTTCCAGAGAAACTTTAGATGTTTTTGTTTTTTTCCTGTGGGGAAGAAGGTCTGGGTGGAGCTTTGAGTTGTCCCTGCAGTTTTCCCCTCGGGGCCTGCACCACTGACGGTGGTTTCTTCAAGTCTCCCACCTGCCTCCAGTCTTCCTTGTGAGGGGCTGAGGGAGGCCTGTGGAGAATAGCATGCAAGTGGGTACACATCTCTTTATGTCAGTGGCTGCCAGGGGTTGCAGAATCCCATCCTTGGCCTTAGCAATTTGATTAAAATGTTAGTTGAGTTCTTTCTACCCATTTGTGTGGATACCCCATCTCCCCCAACCTATCCCCTCCTCTCAGTAGGCCAGTGCCGCTGGCTTACCCATCTTCCTGAGATTTCATGCTACTTATTTGCTTTGCAATTGCAGCTGTCTGATGGTTCAGGGAGATTTTTGACTTTGTAGATTATCTGGGTTTTTCTTCTTAGAGGGAAGGCAAGATGTTTTCTAGCTTTTGCCACCCTAGCTGAAGGCCCTGTATTCTGGATATTGGTGCATTTTTAATTACATGGGTTGAAAGTGTCTCTTAGTCTGTGATTTTCCCTTTTTCTCTTTGTTCATTTTTAATTGGTCAGTTTAAATTTTTAATACAGTAAAGTAATAAAAGTTTTCCTTTACTGTGTTTACTTTTTGCATCTTATTTTTTAAAATAGATTCCTATCTAATTTACAGAGCTATTTTCTCTTAAACATTATTCTAAAAGAATTTATTTTTGCGATTAATGCAAAGATGAGAGTTAATTTTACCTTTTTCAATATAGGTCGGCAATCAGTTCTGTGGTGAACAAAATTCTAAGATAGCCCCTAAGAGTTCTGTCCCCTGCTGTATAGTTGCAGAATAATCTCCTCTTCCTGAGTGTGACATCCGAGAATATGATGGGATATTACTTTGTGATTATGTTACCTAATTGGCAGAGGGGATTTTTGCATACATAATTATGATTCTTAATTAGTTTACTTGTAGTTTCTCAAAATTAACATTAACCTGGTTAAGCTTGACCTAATCAGATGATCCCTTAAATGATGTTAGATTCAAAGTCAGTGACATTCTCTTACTGGCTTTGTGGGAGCAAACCACCATGTTGTGAAGAGAACCACATGATGGATACTGATGGGTGGCCTCTAGGAGCTGAAAACAATCTCCAGCTGACAGCCAGCAAGAAAAATAGTGATCTTTGTTCTACAACTGTAAGGAACGGAATCCTGCCTAACACCCAGTGAACTTGGAAGAGAATCGAGCCTGAAGTGAGATTGCAGGCCCAGCCAACATCTTGATTTTGGCCTTGTGAGACACTGAACAGAGAAGCCAGCTATGCCCTGCCCGGCCTTCTGACCTAAAGAAAGTGTGACATAATGAATGGGTGTTGTTTTAAGCTAATAGGCTTGTGGTGACTTCTAAACAAATAGAAAACTACCACATACATATAGATAACTGATAAACACAGATAGAACACTAATATGTCTTTTCCCCAGTGATTTTTAATACCACTCTTCTCTTACATCCAGCATCCAGTTTTCGTGTGTGTGTGTGTATGTATGTGTGTGTGTCTATTTCTGGGCTCTCTAGTCTCTGGTTTGTTTGCCCTTCCAATGCTCTAACTTTAACTTTAGCTATCTGAATATATGGTAGGGTAAGTTCCTTTGACCTTGCTGTTCTTCAAAATTGTCTTGGACATTTTTCATAATTTGTTTTTTGTTTTTTTTTTTTTTTGAGACAGAGTCTCACTCTGTTGCCCACACTGGAGTGCAGTGGCACGATCTTGGCTTGCTGCAACCTCTGCCTCCTGGGTTCAAGTGATTTTCCTTCCTCAGCCTCCCAAGATGCTGGGACTACAGGTGCACACCACCACCCCAGCTACTCCCCCAGGATTGTAAGAGAAGCTGGGACTACAGGTGCACACCACCACGCCTGGCTAATTTTTGTATTTTTTTAATAGAGATGGGGTTTTGCTATGTTGTCCAGGCTGGTCTCAAACTCCTGACCCCATATGATGCACCTGCCTCGGCCTCCCAAAGTGCTGGGATTATAGGTGTGAGTCACCGTGCCTGGCCAATTTTAGTCATTTCTTTTCCATATCAATTTTAGAACGAGTATGTGAAGCTCCCCATAAAATTCTATTAATATTTTGGTAGAAATTATTAATATAAATAATTTATAGATTAATTTGGGAAAAACTGGTATCTGCACAGCACTTAACTCTTCTAATCCACAGACATATCTCTTTATTTTAAGGAATTTTAGAATTTTCTCATATACTGTTAATTTTATTTTTAGATACCTTATAGTTCTAGATTCTATTATAAATAACATATTTTAAATTAGAATTCATTTTTAGAAATTAAAACAGAAAAAAACAAGTAAATTATATGCCCATAATCCAACTCTCCATGCTTAGCTGTAACATTTTATTTATTCCTAGTCTATTTTTTAACATTTTTATCTTAAAAAATTTCAAACATACAGAAAAGCTGAAAAAATAGCACAATGGACATACATACATTCCTACAAAATTCAATAATTATTAATATTTTCTAATATTAACCCTTTCTTTTTTCTGAAATATTTGAAAGTAATTTAGAGACATAATAATGCTTTAACCCAAACACTTTATCATGAATATCCTAAGAATAAGGAGATTCTCTTATACAACCCAATACATGGTATGTGGGAAAATATAAAATAACAGGAACATGATTGACCCTCCCACCTTAAACAATTAGCCAACTGGAGAAAATATATGAAATAATGTCTTTTAGATATTTGACAACAGTCTGTGCTGGGCTGTGGTTCCTGACAGAAGAGAAACACATTAAAAGTGAGCCTAAAGCTCAGTGTTTCTGGGCTGTAGCAAATTGGTCGGGAAACAGACAGCCACGTTTCCTGAGCTAGGGAAACACTGCAGAGCTTTGGGAAGAAAAGTAGATAGAATAATGGCTCCTCAAAGATTTTCATATGCTAATCTCCCAAATCTGTAAATATGCTATTACCTGGCAATGCAAAAAATAAGGTTGAAACTAGAATGAAGTCTGCTAATCAGCTGTCCTAAATTTGCTACTCAGCAGGGGAGAGTATCCTTGATTATCCAGGTGGGTCCATTGTAGCCACCACGGTCTTTATACAAGAGAGAGCAGAGGTGCAGAGATTTAAAGATGCTACACTGCTGGCTTTGAAGCAGAAGAAATGGGGCCCTGAGCAAAGGAAATGGGCAGCCTCTAGAAGCTGGAGAAGCCAAGGAAATGGATTCTTCCCCAGAGCCTCCAGAAGGACCACAGACTTGCTGCCACCTTGATTTTAGTCCAGTGAGGCCCATTTTCAATCTGACTCCCAGGATTGTAAGAAAATGAATTTGTGTTGTTTTAATATACTAAACTGTGGTGATTTGTTACAGCAGAAATAGAAAACTAAAACAGAAAGTGATGTACCTAGACCTAGAGATGAGAGATCTCCAGAGATCTGCAGGAGAGACTCCTTGACTCTGGCTGAGTACTGATTTGTGCATGTAAGTCAATCAAAGTAAATTAGAGGCACTTACAGCACTCTACCCAAGGCTGGAGAAAGAAGTAGACAGAACAATTTTCCGAGATCTCATTTAAGGAAGAAATACTTCCTGAATCTCATTTAAGGAAGAAATAATGCAAAATCTTCACACTTTCCCAAAAAACTGAAGAGGAGGAAACACTCTTCCTGACTGATTTTATGAAGTCAGCATTACCCTGATACCCAAACCTTATAAGAATACTACACAGCAATAACCCTCATGAGCTCATGCATGCAAAAATCCTTAATCAAATTTTAACAACTAGAATTTTCACACACTGCTGGTGGGCATGCAAAATGGTATACACACTTTGGAAAACAGTTTGGCAGTTTCTTATGAATATACACTTGCCATAGGATCTAAGATTCCCAATCCTAGGTATTTACCCAGAAAATAGAAAAATATATGGTCATGTAATAACTTTTACTCAAATGTTCACAGCAGCTTTATTCATAACCATCAAAAACCTAGTTACCATCTAAATACCCATCAGGAGTGAATGGACGTACACATTGTGATATAACCACAGTGGAATACCACTGAGCAATAAAATGAACCAAACTGTCATAGTCTGATTTGGGTGTTAATGTTTTAGTCTGATTTAGGTGTTAAGGTCATAAAACGATTGGTGAGATTTTTTTTCTGTCCTCTGTAAAGTTAAATATTATTTTAAAGTGATTTTGTAATAACTTTTCTATAAAGCCTCTGGAAGTAGAGTCTTCTCTCTCTCTCTCTCATTTTGTTTTTTGATATTTAACCACCAATTACATTTCTTGATTGTTTACAGAACTATTTGGTTTTCTAACTTTTAGAGTCATCTTGGATAAATTACATTTTCTGAGAAACTATCTCTTTTTTATCTAATATTATATTATTGCTATAGAGTTGTTATTCTATAGCAACTCTATATAACTAGATACACATATAGTTATGTCTTTTAAGTCTGTGCTGACTTAATCCCCTTTTTATGCCTTTTTTATTTTACCTGTTTTGCTTATAATTTTATATTTTAATTGTTTTTAGAGAAAGGGTATTAGGTTCTAGTTCAGGTTCCAGCCCATGCTGAGGTCCGAAGGGAGTGGGTGGATGAACGGGAGATAGCTGAAAGAATACTCAGGTTTGGGGTCCGTAGGTAGGTGAAATACTGCTTTATTCAGCAGCTCTCTATCACTGTCTCTGTCTCAGTTGCTTGCTCTAACTCTGCAGCTCCTGTCGCTCCCACACACAGCTGCACTCTCTCACTCACTCTGCCTTCAGGGTCAGCAGTTTAGCTTTCCCTCTGGGTGTAAGCAAGCCAGGCTGTGTCCTGGCCACCCCTTGCCCATCTGCAAGATGGACATCTCTGGCTTTCTGTCTTTCTCTGGGCACAAGCACGAGCACCTAAACAGTGTCAGCAGGGCAATTATACAAACAAGACTGGTGTAGAGCCAAGTGATGGCCTTCCCATGTTATGTACATAGCTGTGTTTACATTATACATGGAACTGTGTGCCTGCGTTCCAATCCCGCTAAGTTACCTTGGCCTATCCTTGACCAAAGCACATCCATTACCTTACACAGTTTCTCACTCTGTTACCGAGACTGGAGTGCAGTGGCTCAATCACAGCTTACTGCAGCCTTGGACTCCCAGGGTCAAGCAACCCTCCTGCCTCAACCTCCTGAGTTGCTGGGACTATAAGTATGTGCCACTATGCTCAGTTAATTTTTTAAAAGTTTTTTTTTTTTTTTTTTTTTTTTTTTAATATAGAGAGGGTCTTTTTATGTTGCCCAGGCTGGTCTCAAACTCAAAGCCTCAAGTCATCCTCTCACCTTAACCTACAATAGTGCTGGAATTACATATGTGAGTCACCACATCTAGCAAGAGGAAAATCTTAAGACTCTAAAACTTTTAAATTATAAGTGATTTAAAATTATACATGCCTATGCACTTGTTGATATAATAGGCATACCAATATATTTTATGCAAGGGTTTAAATTATTGATCAATCTCATTTTCAAAAATAGCTCACTACTTTTGGGGCACTTATAAAGCTTCTACAGATACTCAGTAATAAAAATGACAGTGGGAGCATACCTTCTTTTTAAAATGTTACCTAATTTTATGTTTTCTAATAAATGTTTCCTTGTCACATATATACTCTAGTCCCTAAAGAATTGAAGTTTTATTTGAATTGGACTTCAATGCCACGAAAAAGATCTGAAGGGTTCTGTTTGTAGTATGTAGGTGGCTGACATGGTTGTTTATGATTCAGCATATCGCCTCATGGTGTTGGAAGTGTTCTCAGAAGCCACCATCTGAGCTGAATAAGATGTGGTAGAAGAATTTCCTAATAATTTAGCCATTGGAGGAAGTCAGTGTTTATCTACTGAACTATTTTTAAAAGTCCAAATGAATTACATTACCATAGCTATATTATCTAAATCACTTTATTTAAATTGATGTTTTTAATTAGACCCTAGGAAAATGAATTTTAATAATGGACTGAGGAACTAGCCACATATTTAAATTACATAGAGATAAAAAAAAAAGAAAAAACAATTCAATGAAATAGATAATACAGTATTAATGATAATGCAAAGTTGGTTTAAGATAATTGCATTGCCGGGCATGGTGGCTCAAGCCAATAATCCCAGCACTTTATCACTTGAGGTCAGGAGTTTGAGACCAGCCTGGGCAACATAGTAAAACCCTGTCTCTATTAAAAAGACAAAAATTAGCTGGGTGTGGTGGTGCATGCCTATAATCCCAGTACTCAGGAGGCTGAGGCAGGAGAATCTCTTGAACTCAGGAGGTGAAGGTTGCAGTGAGCTGAGATTGTGCCACTGTACTCAGCCTGGGTAAAGGAGTGAGACTGTCTCAAAAGAAAAAAAGACAATGGTATTGACAAATTTTCTCATTTCCTCATAAACATTACATATTTGCTTTATGAGAAACTCATAGTAGAAAATGCTACCATCTTAAATTCTGCTAAATAAATAACACTAAAAATTTTGGGAGTAGGGGCGGGGCAAGACAGCAGACTGGAAATCTCTACTGATTATCCCTATAGCAAAGGCACCAATTTAATATCTACACACACACACACACACACACACACACACCCCTTCATAAAAAACAAAAATTAGAAAACAAAACTGGACCAAACTCAGCTGACGCCCGCCCACGAAGGGAGCATTTAAACGAGCCCTAGCCAGAGGGGAATCCCCAATCCCAGTGATCCGAACTTAAGTTCCCACAAGCCTCACCATTGCAGACTAAAGTGGTCTTGGGCTCCAAATACACGTGAAAGGCAGTCTAGGCCACAAGGAATGCGACTCCTAGGTGAATCTTAGTGCTGAACTGGGGCCAGAGACAATGAATAGCAGGGCACACAACCTACTGAGACACAGCCAGGGTGGCTATATGAGTGCTGGCATCATCCCTCCCTTATCCCCAGGTTGCACAGCTCAAAGTTCCAAAATAGACCCCTTTCCTCCACTTGAGGAGAAGGAAGAGTGGGGAAGACTTTGTCTTTCATCTTGGATACCGGCTCAGCCACAGCTGGATAGGGCATTGATCAGCATGAGCCCCTTTTCCAGGCCCTATCCCCCAGACAACATTTCTAGACATACTCTGGGCCAGAAAGGAACTTGCTTCCAGGAAAGGAAGGACCCAGTCCTGGCAGGGATTCATCACCTACTAAATGAAGAGCCTTTGAGCCCTGAATAACCAACAGCGATACTTGGGTACTATGTTGAGCGTCTTGGGTAAGACTATTGAAACTTGCTGGCTTCAGGCAAGACACAGCACATTCTTAGCTGTGGTGGTGGCCATGGGGTGAGATTCCTTCCACTTAAGAAAGTGGATGGAAAAGGGGGCTTTGTCTTCCACCTTAGGTACCAGCTCAGTCATAGGGGGGTACAGCACCAACTATGGTCTTGGGGTCCCCAATTCCAGAACTTGGCTCTTAGATAACATTTCTGGACATGCCTTGGCCAGAGGGGAGCCCAGTCCTGAAGGGTGAGTCCCAGGGCAGGCAGCATTAATCATAAGCTCACCTAAGAGCCCTTGGTCCTTAAGGGAACATTGGTGGTAATCTGGAGGTACTCTTCATGGGCCTGTGGTGGCAATGGCCACTTAGTGAGGCTCCTCTGCCTTTGCAAAGGGTAGGGAAGAGTGGGAAGGACTGTGTCTTGTGGTTTGAGTGCCAGCTGAGCCACAGTACAATAGAACACCAGTCCTGGCAGGTAGGCTTTAACAGTTTTGACTTCAGTCTCTGGCTTCTGGATGGCACCTCTGGACAAGCCCAGGGCCTGGGGGGAACTAACTTGCTACCCTGAAGAGAAGGACAGAGGCCTGAATAGCTTTGCCACCTGCTGATTTTAGAGTTCCAGGGCCTTGACTGAACATAAACCATAGCCAATGAGAGGTTATAGCAAGCTTGGGTGAAACCTGGTTGTTGTGCTGGATTCAGATCTGACCCAGTGCAGTACTAGTGGTGGCGGCCACAGGAATGCTTGTGTCACACCACCCCCAGTTCGAGATGGTTGAGAACAGAGAGAAAGACTTCATTCACTTAGGAAAAATTAAGGGAAGAAAACAATCTCTACCTGGTAATCCAGAGAATTCTTCTGGATCTCATCCAACAGCATTAAGGCAGTACCTCTATAAGTCTGCAAGAACCATAGCATTACTGGGCTTGGGATGCCCCCTAAAACAGGTACAGCTTAGATCACAACACTCAAGTCCTTTCACATATCTTGAAGGTGTTCCCAAAAAGGACAAACAAGCCCAGACTGAGACGACTACAATAAATACCTAACTCTAAAATGCTCAGACACTGAAGAACAACTACAAGCATCAACGCCATCCAGGAAAACATGACTTCACCAAATGAACTAAAAAAGGCACCAGGGACCAATCTCAGAGAAACAAAGATATTCTCTGACCTTTCAGACAGAGAATTCAAAACAGCCATGCTTGAGGAAATGCAAAGCAATTCAAGGTAACACAGAAAAAGAATTAACAATTCTATCAGTTGAATTTAACAGAGATGAAAATAATTAACAGAAAGCAGCAGAAATGCGGCAGCTGAAAAATGCAGTTGGCATACTGAAGAACACGAGTCCTTTAACAGCAGAAATGATCAAGCAGAAGAAAGAATTAGTTAGGTTAAAGACAGGCTATTTGAAAATACAGAGAGGAGAAAAAAGAAGAAAGATTAAAAAAACCAATGAGGAATGCCTACAGGATCTAGAAAGTAGTCTCAAAAGGGCGAATCTAAGAGTTATTGTCCTTATAGAGGAGGTAGAGAAAGAGATAGGGGTAGAAAGTTTGTTCAGTGGGATAACAGAATTTCCTAAACCTGAATAAAGATATCAATATACAAGTAATGAGATTGAGCTATAATAAAAAGTCTCCCAGTAAAGAAATGCCCAGGGCGTGATGGCTCCATTGCTGAATTCTACCAAATGTTTAAAGAAGAACTAATACCAATCTTACTCAAGCTATTCCAAAAAATAGAGAAGGAAATTCTTCTAAACTCATTCTATGAGGCTGGTATTACCCTGATACCAAAATCAGACAAACATACATCATAAAAAAAAAAAACCTACCAGCCGATATCTCTAATGAATATTGACACAAAAATCCTCAACAAAATAATAGCAAACCAAATTTAGTAATGTATTAAAAGATCATTCATCATGACCAAGTGGGATTTATCCCTGGCGTGCAAGGATACTTCAACATATGCAAATCAATCAATGTGATGCATCACATCAACAGAATGAAAGATAAAAAAAACCATATGATCATTTCAATTGATGCTGAAAAACCATTTAATAAAATTCAACATCCCTTTATGATAAAAATCCTCAAACAACTGGGTATAGAAGGAACAAACCTCAATATAATTAAAGTCATATATGAAAGACCCACAGCCTGTGTCATACAGAATGGGTGAAAGCTGAAAGCCTTTTCTCTAAGATCTGGAATGTGACAAGGATGCCCACTGTCAACACTGTTATTCAACATAGCACTGGAAGTCCTACCTAGAGCAATCAGACAAGTGAAAGCAATAAAGGGCATCCAAATTGGAAAGAGAGAGGTCAAATTATCCTTGTTTGGAGATGCTATGATCTTATATTTAGTAAAAGCTAAAGACTACACCAGAAAATTATTAGACATTGGTCTGGGCAAAAATTTCTTGAGTAATATCCCATAATCACAGGCAACTCAAACAAAAATGGACAAATGGGATCACATTGACTTAAAAAGCTTGCACAGCAAAAATCAACCAACCAACCAACCAAACGAACAAAAAACAATCAACAAATTAAAGAGATAACCCACAGAATGGGAGAAAATATTTGCAAACTACTGGTCTGAAAGGGATTAACAACTATAATATAATAAAAGCTCGAAAAGATCTACAGGATCTAATATTCTGATTTTAAAATGGGCCAAAGATTGAACAGACATTTCTCAAAAGAAGACATACAAATGGCAAACAGGCATATATGAAAAGGTGCTCAACATCACTGATCGACAGAGAAATGCAAATCAAAACAATCTTTTGGATGAAAATGGCTTTTATCCAAAAGACTGCAGTCAAATGTTGGCAAAAACATAGAGAAAAGGGACTCCTCATACTATGTTGGTGGGAATATAGAAGTATGACCACTATGGAGAACAGTTTGGAGGTTCCTCAAAAACCTAAAAATAAAGCTACTATATGATCCAGCAATCTCAATGCTAGGTATATACCTAAAAGAAAGGAAGTCAGTATATTGAAGAGCTCTCTGCATCCCCATGTTTGTTGCAGGTCTGTTCACAATAGCCAAAATTTAGAAGCAACCAATGTGTCCATCAACAGATCAATGGAAAAAGAAAATGTGGTACTTACACATAATGGAGTACTATTCAGTGATACAAAAGAATGAGATCCTGTTATTTCCAACAACATGGAACTGGAAGTCATTATGCTAAGCGAAATAAGCCAGGCAGAGAAAGATAAATATCACATCCCCTCACTTACTTGTGGGTTCTAAAAATCAAAACAATTTAACTCATGGGGCAGAGAACAGAAGGATGGTTACCAGAGGCTGGGAAGGGCAGTGGGAGGGTAAGCAGGAGGTGGGGATGGTTAATAGGTACCAAAATATCTAAAGAATGAAGACCCAGTATTTGATAATACAGGGCAACTACAGTCAATAATAATTTAATTGTACATTTAAAAATAACTAATTGTTTTAACACACAACATACAACAGATAAATACTTAAGGGGATGTACATCCCATTTTACATGATGTGATTATGCATTGCATCCCTGTATTAAAACATCTCATGTGCCCCATAAATGTCTACTATAAATGCACAAAAAATAAAAAAAATTATATAAATTTGCCTAATTTTGGGGTCAGGCTATGAAAAACAGCATCTCTTCTTAATTTACATGCTTTTAAAAATTATTAAGCAAAAATAACTTTAAAAGGAGCTGTTTTGGGGGGAATATTCTCCCGTTTTTTCTGTTAATGCTTTCCTAGAAAGCAAAATTTACTGCAAAATGACTAAAGTAAGCTAATTCTTACTTGACATAACTGCCATAGTTAAAATGAGATTCAGAATAAGAAATACTTTCCCAAATAACTGAGATAAAGCATCATACAACCAATACAATTGTTTTGTTCAAAAAATTATGTCTCAAGAAATGATGTCTCATATTTAAAATCTAATGTAACATAGAGACAAGGGAAGGTACTGTGACCGTGTCAAGGGTGTACCAGCAACACTAATGGAAATGAAGTATCTTCTCTTCTTGGAAAACCACTGGAAGAATTGCATGTATATTTGAAGAAAAAATGGTGCAAGCCACTTGCCCATTATTAACAGAGCCCTTCCGGTTTGATTGCTGTGATATATTTGATATTTTATGATTAACCTTTGATTTGGTGCTTTGGACTACAATAAAAAACTATGCCTGCTTTTTCTTCCATTGCAGGTTCCAAAGCCACATGGCCTTTGCTATTTCAGATTAAGTCTTTAAATTTTGGAAACATTTTCACTGATGGCACTTTTTCTATGGCAATGTATGTAACTTGCAACTCATCACTTAAATGGGTAGAACTATTTATTTCTTCAGAAAGAACTTTAGAAATATTCTAAACTTTGAGATTTTTTTTTTCCCCACACAGAAGGATGCTGGCTCTCTAGGAGCTTAATACCAAAGTATTAACTCTGTGAACACTCACATTTCAATAGATACTTACTGATAATCTGGAAAGACCTGTACTTTTGTTTTAACCCATGTGAGAGAATTACAGGATAAGTTCATTTGTATTAAGTCTCAAGAAATGATTTTTTCATAACTACACTGGATAGAAATGGCATAACTTTACTTCAAAATCAACTATTCTATGGCCAAGATGATCTAGAAATGTCACATTTAAAAATTAGCTCTTCTAAATGTCTATGTAGAACTAATAGCGTTGACACCTGTGTTCTCTAGGTATTTTTGGTGTGTTTGTGCATATCTATCTATCTAAGATGAGGGCCATGGAGTAAAGGGGATTCTCTTGACTCTACTCTCAAATACAGTCATGCATCCAATCCTATAGTCTCGTAGATGTAGAATTAGCAAAACTACATTTAATGGTAAGCACACACCACAGACAAGATTAACTTTCCTATCCTCTGAAGTCAAGACTAACATGACCTTTTAAAACACCACTCATTTGCTGACCTGTTATAGAAATACATCAACTTGTCTTCATTAAACTTTTTATCTTCTATCACATAATCTACCTGAAGCACATTGGTAGAATGTTTGTTAAAAAACAGCCATGTGTAATACAATAATCAGAAGTATAAAAGAAAAAAATTAGCCACGTGTCTCCTCAGATTGGTCATATCTGACAGATAAGACTAAAACAGTCACTCCATTGCTCTCCAGCAAAACTGGTATAAGTCTGCTTCTTCACTTAGCATGTACCACTTCTAAAATAACACATAATTGACTTATTTGTTGATTGTATTTCCCAACATCCTCGTACCTTCTTTAGAATGTAGCCTCCACAAGGCAAAGATTTTTTTTTTGGCCATTGTGTTACTTCAAGTGCCTAGAGCAACCTCTGGCACTTAGTAGCACTCAAACATTCACTGACAAAACAATGTGGCAGATGAGGTCAGAGACACGATGGGATGGGATGGGAACAGATCATTTTTGGGCTTTGTGGGCCATCTTCAAGCTCCGAGTGAAACAAGTGAGCCACTCCAGGATTGTAGGCAGAGTAGTGTTGTAACCTGAAAAAGGCTTTAAAAACCTCACTCTGGCTGCTGTATTGAGGATGGGTTGTGGTGGGCAGGGGTGAAAGTGAAAAGACATTTATGAAGCAAGTACAGTAATTGGATGAGGAATCATAAAGGCACAGATCAAGATGAAAGCGGTATAAATGGTAAGGATGTAGTTGAATTCTGGATTGTTTTGAGGGTAAAGGAAACAGTATTTCCTGAAGGGTTGAATGTAGGCTAAAAAAAAGAAAATCAAGGGTGACAACTAGGTTGTTCTAGCTTAAGCAACTGGAAGAATTGTGTTGTCACCAATTGACTCATGAAAGTTTGTGTGAGGAGTATGTTTGAGGGTAGGGTGAGCTGTTTAGCAGTTCAGTGTTGGACATGTTTTGTTTCAGATGTTTTGTCAGACCATCACCAAGGGATGCCAAAGGCAGGTGGATCTGTGGCTAAAGTTCAGGGGTGTTGGGAATTACATATGAATTATATAATTCATTATATATGAATGGGATGCAAAGTGAGTGCAGATAGGAACAAGGCCTGAGTACCCTGCAGTTAAAAGGAATGAATGAATTTGATCACAGAACTAGAAAGAATTCAGGTTTTTCTCACGTAATAAATGTCCTGAAAGAAAAAAAATCATTATCAGGTGATGTTACTTCATTAAGGAAAGGTAAGAACAAGCAAATTATGAACATAATTTAAAGATAAAATTTATTCTCTGATGGTTTACTCATGCAAACTGCACATAAAAGAAAATAGTACAGTTTGTGTAACATTGCAAATATAAGGACTGAAAATGCTAGGTACAGAAGTAGTATGACATCCTGAAAGTCAAAATGGAATTTGTGTTTATACAACTAAGAATGATTTTTATTTGCTCAGTACAGATTGATTTACAATGAAAGTTTTGCTAACCTTGGTAAGCTTGTTAACCGTTTACATGACTTCTTACATCTATGTAGTTTTATTTTACAGTTGCAAGAATTCTGTTACCAAAGAATTTAACTTGCATAAGTAATAAGATGAAAGAAAAATGCACCGAAGGACTTAGAGTGAAAAATTGAGGCTTTTCCTAACCCATTCAAACTACAATAAAAAATAGCCTTCTTGCAGAATTCATATTTTGTGCCTTTGAGATAACTTTTTAGAAGTAATAATATCAAAATCATTTCAGAATGATTTGAAATTACTTTAAAATAATGAAATTAAAAATTAAAAATTTTAGAAGAATTGTCAAATAAAAATGCTCCCATTTTAATAAGCTAAACAACAAAATTCCCATTATCTTCATACTTAAAGTCCTGAAATGTCATTTATATAATTTGAATGTTTCCCAGTTTGGAACTTAGGCAGGTGAGTTATTTCCTTGAATTATCAAGGATATTCCATACAGACTTTTAAAATGTCAGTCTCATTAGGAGATGGCACTGAGACTTTAGCAAATAGTGTAGTATGGATGCAGGACAAACTACACAACTTATTATAAATGCATTACAGATATTTACATAATGGAATCCTGCTTGAATGCCAGAAGTTGCTACTGGGTAGGACTCATACTATTTTACAAAGTTTTCTTACGCACATCTACTACTTTTAAAATTTTATGTTTAACAATTTATTCTATTTTAAAATATGTACTGTATTTTGAACATAACTGCAGAATAAAAATAGATAATGGCACATTAGAAAACTAAGTATCCCACAGATGATTGGATAATGAGAAAAGTGTACCTACAATCATCTCATCAGAAACAAGCTACATCATGGAATGTTAGTTATCCAAGCCTGCACAATAATGACATTTTAAACTGCAATCATCTATTGGCCAGCATCACACTGAAGGCATCGTTAAACATTCAAGCAAAGATTGCTGGCATAAACTATTGAAAGACACACATACACACCCACACACAGACACACACACTCTCTCTCCCTCATGCACACTTCCCACATTATAATTACATTGTTCTAAAGATAGATACTGAATTTTTTCCACGAGAAACATTATCAAAATTTGCTACTAAAAGATGACAGTGCTTTCACAAGAATTAAGTACAAGTTAGCTCGCAAGTACAAGACAATGGGGGTAAACAGTCTTAAATTTTCTAAGTAGTAATTGTAGGCTTTTCTGGCAACCATACCATACTTAATTATGCATAAACTTTGCAGTTTGTAACCTGAAATCTGTAAAAACAACAACAAAAAAAACCAAAAACGAGCTAATTTAAAAAATTATTAGATATTTGATAACCCTGTATCGTACATTATATAATTTCATATTTTTTAGCCTCAAAACATAAGTGTAAAATATTGAATTTAAGACTTGAAAAATAAAATCATTTTTGAAATGCTGAAAATTCTAAAATTTACTTAAAATCTTAAATAAAAAAGGAAAATGCATTATTATAAATGACCTTGATTTAGCTTAACAATGTGCATAAAAGCACTGTATGTCTTTACCATGTTTTCACTCACTTAAAAAAAAGTGTTCTTTAATGTTTTTCCTTTTGCATAATGTGCAAAATAAAAGGCAAAAAGATTAAAAGCAAATTTCTTTCTCTTGCCTAGTGCTTTATGACTCCGTTAACATTACAAAGTCAATAGGGACTATGCAGAACTTTGGTATAAATGATAATACTACCACCATCACAGTTGAGGGTTAAGGGGTGGTCAAAAGAAATGGAAGTGGGAAGAAAGATTCAGTAACACCCCCATTTATTAAAACACCAGTAAATTAAAAGTGAAATAAACCACAATGAATTATAATACAATTTATACACTGAGCACAGAAAAATTAATAAATCTAACAATATTTATATATATAAAAAAAAAGCAAAATCAGTCTTTTTCCAGAGACTAAAAACTTTTTCAGTCTGATCAACTGCTGCTACACCAACTTTAGAGCCAAATTTAATTTCAAGTAAAAAAAAATTTACAACCACAGATTTCGCATAAATGGAAACTGGTCTTTCCTTGATTTCCCTTTGAAGTCACTAATGAGTATCTAAAACTGTTGTACTGCAGGTTTTTAATCAACTTCCTGAGGGCTGTGACTGGGAGGAAGGAGCCATAACGATCTGTGAAAGAGCAGGCTCTGTACTCTGGTCCGCCATCTGGGTGAGGACTGAAGTGGCTACAGCTTCTGCCTTGGAGGTTGAACTGACTCCATTGGATGTGCTGACCGAACTATGCTGTATAGCTTCTGTATGTGGACTACTCGGCACTGAAATGTCTTCTGAACTATCATCTTTATCAGCAGCTGAGTGAAAAAAGAAAAATTATTCATTTTCTTAAAATCTGTAAGAATACACCGTTATGCTGAGGCAATATACAGAGTAAAAAGTCAGACGGTATCTTACAAAACTGTTTAGACAAGTTGGTATTACAGGAATTGAGTATAGGTCATGAAGTAGGCAATTTTACCTGCAACAGATCAAAAGAAGGCACAACCATGCATATGAAAACATCTGGGTGCCCACTGCCTTATGAAATATAGCTGAGGAAATATTTGCTAAATAGTGTTAAAGAAAGAAAATGAGGTAGAGTTTGGAAGACAGGCTCTTATAGATACAATCAAACATTAAGCATCACATTTAACAAACAGTGTGGTTGGCCTACGTGTCATTCTTATTAAAAGATAAAAATTTATAACCACATGCATAAACAAAATGAATTCTTGCATACAAATTATATCTTCAAATTATTCCCTCTGCATTCTCCAGAACTATATTTATTCTGGCTGATTTTCTATCTATTGCAGCCATGGATGATTATAACACCTGATTCTAATGATGCATACATATGAGAATAGGCAATATTTAGAATCTAAATGCCACCAGCTGTTATAGTTGCATGAATAAATTGGGATTCAAGTAAAAATCCATAGAAAACTCTAAACACTGCAAATGAAAAGATATTCAGGAAAGGGCATTCTAAATATTTATGAAAATAAATCTGCAAAAGTTAGACCTGGACAAGCCTCTCACACCCTTACTTTAATAGAATAGAATCCAGTAATTTCATTTAGTGAAAATTTGATATAGATAACACACACAAATATTTGTAGTATATGTAAGTTATGAGGAATAGTGATAACATGAACACCTGTGAACCCAGCCCCCAACTTAAGAGAGAACACATTGCCATTAACACTTCTGCTTCCTGGAGGTTCCTGTCCTTGCCAAAGGTAATCACCATTCTGACATTTCTTTAACCATTCTCTTTTTCTTTGTAGTTTTACCACATAGGTATGTATCCCTAAGCAATATAGTTCAGCTTTGTTTATTTTTAAACATTTTAAAAACAGTATCACACTGGATGTATTCTTTTGTACCTTGCTTTTCACTGGGCATTAACACTTTTTTTATTCAGTGTTTAGAAGTGACAATAAGTAGGATTTTAAAATCAAATCTGAGAATGTATGTTGGCCTGCTTACTGATGGCATGGCCAGATGCCCATTCTGAAAGTCAATTAGTAAAAAACTGTGGACTTCTTATGAAGTAGAACTCAACCTATGATTTACAGTGTAGAAGATGGAGGGAGGATAGCTGGTAGTGTCAACTTTAGCTAAAAAAATATTAATTTTGTGCATTGTCTAAAATATAGTTTTTATAGCATTTTGCAACATCTGCCTTCAAATCCATGCATTTTTGAAAAGTATTAAAACACATTAATGAGGTGGAACTCTGTGTTCTCTGTAACATGCTATCAATCAAAACCATACCCCTGGATACTGACCTCAAGATACAATGGGAAAAAAAAAAAATAAAAAATAACCACCAGAAGTAGTAATTCTTTAAAAATTATATGAAACAGAATAAGTATTTTTTTTTTTTAAATTAAAGACTCAGATGGTGCATATGCAGGTGTGTTACATGAGTATATTGTGGAATACTGGGGTTTGGGCTTCTATTGAACCTATCACCAAAATAGTGAACATAGCACCCAATAGATAGTTTCTCAACTAGTGCCCCACTCTTTCCCTCCTACTTTTCTGATCAAGCAATAATGGATGTTATATTTATAATTCAGTTATTTAAATAGCCAATACAATCACCACATGAAGGAAGAAAACAATGACATTTAAGTGATGGAAACACTAAAAAGTTCTATTTGTTTATTTCATCACTATTCTTTAAAAGAACAGGCTGAGCTTTCCATGGATGTTGAATTGAAGGGATACACCAGCTTTTAAAAATAAAGAGGCTGATCTGTGATGAGTGGTATAAGGAAATCTAAATACATACTGGAAGGCAACGACGCAAAATAAAACAGTAAATTATAAGGTATGAATGCTTACCTACAGACTTTCAGAATTAGGTAAAGCAAATCTTTAGGCAGTACAAAGAATCAAGTACTCATACCTATGTAATTATAAATCTTACATACACATCAAATACCTTTAAAATGTGATATACTGCACCTATGTCTAGTTCTAGGTAAGGGGAGAAAATGACTGGTGGAATCACAAGCACTAGAAAAACACAGAAAACCATGCTGTACTCAAAGAGCCAATTACAGCTCTACCTAAGCTAAAAGAAACCAGCTGTTTGACAATTCAGTTATCTTGAAAATTCTCTACCTATGTCCACAAATTTTTCTTTTTTGAGATAGGGTCTCCCAGGCTGGAGTACTATGGCATGATCATGGCTCACTGCAGCCTTGAACTCTTGGGCTCAAGTGATCCTCTTGCCTTAGCCTTCCAAGTAGCTGGGACTATAGGTGTGTGCCAAAATGCCTGGCTTTTATAAACTTTATTTTTTACTTTATTTTAATTTTTTGTAGAGATAGGCCTTGCTATTTCACCCAGACTGGTCTTGAACTCATGGGCTCAAACAATCTTCCCACCCTGGCCTCCTGAAGTGTTGGGATTACAAGGCATAAGCCACTGTGCCTGGCCCATACATATTTTCAATAATGAAAGTATTCATGGTTGATTAGGCCCCAAGAAGCTTTTCTTCCCATTTATAATTATAGAGACAATTACAATACAACTTTATGGCCAGATCTAAAGAATATGAATTCATGGCAATAAGATCACTTTTGTTTTTTATTCTTCATGGAACCCAAATATTTAAAATGTACTCTTATTATTTTCATTCAGGTTTTATGTTACTTAACTGTTGGGGTGACTGTCAAGGTTTTCCCATGATTGAGGGGGTCTTCCTAGAAAGTGGGACTTTCAGTGCTAAAACTGGGTGGGACAGACCCTATGGCCGTGACTTTGTATTTTCTGCTTTACTTACCAGATTCTGTAACGTTTCTTAATTTCTACTAAATGTTAGTTTTGATTCACAAATGCTTTTAAAGATTTAGCTAGTATTACAACTCACCACTATTAGCAAGAGCTGTGTGGTACGACATAATGAAGAGTGTAAATCTGTAAATGTTTCAAAGGTATTCACTTAAGTCAATCTCTGTTTTTACTATTACACAACAGAGAAGTCATACTTATTTCAAAGATTTCAAATCTGAAAATATAAATTACTTAAAAATTTCTGCAAAATCCAATTATCTCCTAAGAGCTGAAGAGAATTAATTTTATGGTAGAACTATATTTCAGTTAATTTGATTATCTATATGACTAGATAGGAATAAAGATAGGAGTATTTCCAAACAACAAAAATATCCTATTCATTTTGTATATTCTCCTTAGTACTATATTATTTACTAAAAATGTAATAATCTAGATTTCCATTTTATTTAAATATATAGTATATAAACTCACACATCTATACACTTAAAAGATCTTTGTAAATCGATTGTCAAAATGAATAACTGGTTTGCATCTGCCAAGCATATAGTGCCTGGATAATAGAGTTAAAACTGCTGGGATTATCTAATAAATTATCAAAGGTTTAAAAATTACAGGTAATTTTGAACTGGATACAATTTAAAAGGCCAGTTAATTTCCTAATAATTTTATAAAATCATTTGTTTCCTTTTAAACTATCAAAATTCAAGAGAGATTTCTTGTTAAGGAAATCACATATGCATAAATGCTGAACTCAGTAGCTTCTACAGGAAATTATGTTGTTAAGTCAGATGGGAACCATAATGGCCTCATCCCTGAAGCAATCATTGTTAATATAAATCCCAAACATATTTCTATATGGTTCCAATTTACTCCACAATGTGTCTCACCATCCTGTCAAAATTACTAGATATCAAATAACCAAGATTTATATGCTCAAAACTGACAAAAATCAGCATTCTAAATATATATGGCAATTGAGAGTTGCTAAATCTACGGAATCTTTTAAATTAAAAAATATTGCCCATTCTGATGAAACTGCTTACAATGACTACAAGTAAAGATGGTGGCCATTAAGTTTTATCGTGAGCACCTGAGGAACTGTTTGCATCCAATACAAAATGTTTCTTTCTTTTGAATTACTGACACTGGCAAATTAAAATGAAGTGGATACATATGGTTGAAACAATCTTCACATTTACAAATATCCTGAAATATCACTAAATCATAAAGACAAAAGCTGTGGGTTATACATTATAAATGTTGCCTAATACATTCCCAACTCTATTATTTGTTACAAATTTGTATACTATGGACAAAATTGGCTATTTATTCAAGAGTAACAGCTGGTTCCAACATTGTGTATCTTATCAAAAAAGGAGGACATTACAAAAAGGAAAAGGCACAACTCACCTCTAAAATTCTGGAAACAAAAGAATCTTATTCTTTGGGGAAACATTTAGGAGGAAACTTATAAGCATATAATTTAAGTACTGTTCCCATTTAAGCATTTTTTATAACTACCTAGATGTCTCAATATAAAGGTTTACAACAATAAAAACTACACAATGCTGACATTATCTAAGAAAAAAACAAAAGGGTCTGATACCGTAAAAAGATATTATATATTGTTAAATGCAGTCATCTCATTTTAAAAAGAAAAACCTCATCATTACTGAATGGAGGCTGGGAAAAAAGTAGTGTTTCACCCTGTCAATCTAAGACAAAGTGTTATCCTGAGAAGATGAACAAAATATCATCAGTACTTACAGTGTATTTTAAATTATTAGCTAATGCATTTTGTTGATCTATAGTAATGCCTAGGGAAAAAAGCTAGAAACAAGAAAATTCAAACTCTCTGGATTCTAAAAAAGTACACCTCTCTACTGCATTCTATAATAACCTTATAGAAATTCTGATATTTAATCTTCAATATTAGAACTGCAGTCTCCATTTTTAAAGCGGTAGCTCAGTTTACTCTGGCAGTGTTTCACCGACGTAGCCTAAGGCTATAAGTAATGGAACATTACTCACTATGATAGCCAGATTTCTTCTGCATGGCAGTTACAGGGCAATCTTTATGAGCCAGAAGAAGCTGTTTCAGCTGTGCCACTTCATTTCTCAGCAGGGTGACTTCACTCTGGAGAAGAAACAACTTATGTACCTTACCAGTTTCAGACTACACATATTTTTAACTGTTTAAAACAAGCGAGGATTAAAGTATAAAAATTGGACATCACTGGCAGAACACTAAAAAAACAAAGGAAATATGCTGATCAAATATGTCTAATCAGTATATGGCAGCTTTTATATTTTAGCATTTATTAAAAAGCTGTAAATTGAATAAAAATTTAAATAATGCCACAATTGGATAGCATATTTTGAAACTGTTTCCATTTGCCTTGGGACTTCTTATGTATTACAGGTAACCTGTTGAAGGTATTTTCATTTTATATATGTTACATGCTTTTTGATTATTTAAAAACATCAAGGAGTCAGGATGAATTTTCACTGATTCCATTCACTTAAAAATGAAAAATTCATCCAAGAAATTCAATTAAGCAAGTTTCTAGTTTCCTAGAAACCAAGAAAAGCTCCACAGGGAAAACCAAAATAACCAAAGAACCATGAATACCTAAAATTCACTGCAAGGTACTCTTTTTGGAAACTGAAACCAATGAAACTAGATGTAATATTTAAATGGCTTAGTTGCCCTTGACACAGGCAATCTATACACATCTAAATTTAAATCTGATAAGTCAATGGAGATTTGTCCTACTCCTCAGAATGAGTACCTTCAGCCATTGTTTGGGATACCCTTATCTGATAAAAAGTTCCAAATTGAGCAAGTCCAACTAATTCCTTTGAGTTAGCCCAAATATTAAAAACACGTAAGTCAGTGATCATTACCAATACTCAAGAGTTACAAAAAATATTAATTTAATAAACTGGTAACATAAAAAATTCTTAACTTACAAATATCTCTACGTACTTGGACTTACAGTAACTGTAACCATTCAGATTCCATCCATGAACCAAAAGGTAAATTAGAAAATATAGTAAACAGGTGTACATAAAAGCTCAGGCATGATATTTTCTACCTTGTTTCTTAGCCAGAAAGCTGAATGTAAAAAATTTAGTAGGCTGGCACAATGGGTCATATCTGTAATCCCAGCACTTTGGGAGGCCGAGGCAGGTGGATCACTTGCGGTCACGAGTTTGAGACCAGCCTGACCAACATGGTGAAATCCTATCTCTACTAAAAATACAAAAATTAGCTGGGCATGGTGGCAGGTGTCTGTAATCTCATTTACTTGGGAGGCTGAGCCAGGAGAATCACTTGAATCCAGGAGGCAGAGGCTGCAATGAGGTGAGATCGAACCACTGTACTCCAGCCTTGGTGACCAATGAGATTCCGTCTCAAAAAAATAAATAAAATAATTTTGCAGACTTAGGCCTCCTTCAGTGACAAATGACAGAAACATAAAAATCAAAAGAATAAAAGTTAAGCAATCTAAAGCCAAGTCTTTTGGGTCAAACAGTTCCTCACACCCCAATAACAATGAACTACATCACTGTACTTAAGTACAGAACAAAATTGATGCTCATAATAACTTTAAACCATTAATTAAAAGGTTAAATTATTTAGAATACTATATTTGAGGCAAGAATGGGTAGACAGTAATCAAGCACAAAAGGTAAAATTTAAGATAGTTCTGCTTGCAAAAGATAAGCTGTCATTTAGAAAACTCCTTCTGCAACTGGTGTCAATACTGCCAATTATGGCTCATTATTAAAAACACTATTGATGAAACCACGTTATGAATAATCCAATGTATACTGTCCAATATATATTACCCCATTCTGTCAGCTTCATTTTGAGACTGGTGTCTATTAGTTTCTCTCATTAAATCCTATAAAAGGAAATGGGCTGAATATTTACTCTTAGTCAAAAATATACAATCTTTAATAATATGGTAATGGTGACCAGAATGATTTTCAACTCTCACTGCTCTTTCAATATACTCTATCCTTTAACACTACTAATGCTTCAAGCTTCTCATACTCTTGTTGCCTTCACATTAGTTTGAACCATATGAAATAACCAGTACTTGTCTTGACTTACAAAAATAACAATTTTAAATTGCTAAATACATACTGTCGTCTTTATCCTCTTTTGTCTTGCTAAATATTTTATTTATCTTTAAGCATCAACTCAGTACAGTTTAGACTGCATAGGAAAATAAGTTAGGTGCCTACTTCTGTATTCCCACAGCCATATACTTTTGTGTGTACATACATACATACATACATAACAGATCCCTTCCACAGTACTTATCACAATGGACTGTAACTTTTGGTGTACTTGTTTGCTACCTCTACCAGACTGGGAATTACTTGAAGGCAGAACATACTTTTTTCTTTGTATCCCCAGAGCATAGCACATTACCTGGTATGGACCCAGTAGACAGACATACTTTAGAGAGGACCATGTGATTCTATGTCTAGGAGGTAAAAAATATCAAAGAAGGTGAAATCAAAAAGCTTAAATAATATGAATCTGGTCAGAGGCCCGAATTTTATCCTTTATACCAATAATCTCACTGATACAGCTATAATGTTTTCTCAGTTATGAAAACTGGCATATTATATAGTATCACCTCAATTACAGAACTCTAAAATTCACAAATGCCTTCTCTCTTAAAACTCTATACATTCATAATAAACCATGTTATGAAACAAAATGCTATACATAATAAAAGTACTGAAAGTGTTATTCGTTAACTATCTAATTGATATAAAATAAGTTATTTAAATATAGACCGGGCATGGTGGCTCATGCTTGTAATCCCAGCACTTTGGAAGGCTGAGGTGGGCAGATCACCTGAGGTCAGGAGTTCAAGACCAGCCTCACCAACATGGTGAAACCCTGTTTTTACTAAAAACACAAAAATTAGCTGGGTGTGGTGGCACGTGCCTGTATCCTAGCTACTTGGGAGGCTGAGGCAGGAGAACTGCCTGAACCTAAGAGGTAGAGGTTGTGCCACTGCATTCCAGCCTTGGCTATAGAGTGAGACTCAGTCTCAAAAAATAAATAAATAAAATAATATATGCATACATATATACACACACAAAAATTATCTCTTTAAATAGGCAGGTCTGAAACTGATGAATGAGACATCAATTTCTGTATTTCAAACATAACTCTTGGTGGTATTCTGGATGTTGATCTAATTAGACTACCTGGTCTATTAACATATCTATGTGAAGATGCCACTAGCTAGGAATGGCTAATGAACATTAAGGGCTGAAGAGGTATAGCACTTGATTCTTGTTACAATGTATATTTGTGCTAGCTGAATTTTAATTGACATTAACTTGGTGGAAGCAATGGAAAAGGCCAAGAAGAAGAAATTAAAATCTCTGCACATTCTTTTATGCTTTAATTTGTTACTCTTTTGTTCTTTAAAAAACTTTGCACATTCTTATATGTAAATTTGCATGTATCTAAAAGTTATAATATACAAGCATGCTGTAAATTATATTTATCCAAAATTAAAATAGTCATTTTTTTCTGCTACATCTTTTAAATGGCAGAAATAGTAAGAAATAAACCAAGAAATTCAAGGTCTGTACAACATATTTTCCTAATGATGATCCTGAAGCTCAAAAGTGACTTTTGGATGAGAGGTTACAAATTAAATATAATTATTTAATTTTATTACTGTACTGTAGTAGTCAATTTCATTAAAAGATGGTATCACCACTAGACTAAAAGCAGCAAATGAGACACAATTACTGGCTAGGAATTGGGACTGAAAGAAATACTTCAAAGCAAACATAGCTGGAGTGCAGGTTAGGCAGGAGGGTGGGCCAAGCCTTGAAAAAGTGGATTAGTTGAGCTGTATAGCCCTAATAAGTATAAGCTTATGCTAGTGGTGAAGACCAGGTCAAGCAGGGGCTGAAAATAGGATGCTTATGCAGGTACAGGTTTTATAACTGAATTAGTCAGAAGAGGTGAAAGCTGGGTTGCTTCTAAGTCATTAGTAGAGATGAGGTTTCACCATGTTGGCCAGGTTGGTCTTGAACTCCTGGCCTCAAGTGATCCACCTGCCTCAGGCTTCCAAAGTATTGGAACTGCAGGCATAAACCACTGTTCCTGGCCTCATTTATGATACAGTAAATTCAACAAACTACTCCAAGCATTCAAGAATTTTAGTCTCATATACACATGTATAAAGAAAATACTGTATTCTTAAAAATAAAGACAGGCATGATTCATTACTATTCAGATAAGATGGTTGCATAAATCATGACTTTAATTCTGAAATTTTTCTATGAAGAAAGATCAGAAGACAGGTAGAAAGACAGAAGGGACTACTATATAAATATAATGTGAAGATTCCTAAAGTTTCTATACACAGAGACCTGAGAATGTTAAAAAAAGAGAAATTATACACACAAACAAAACCAGTTCGCTTAAGCCAAAGTAAATATCAAGGGGATGCTCAGTCTCAAAAGACTTAATATTAAATGAAAAAAAATTTACACCTCTACTATCTATTCTGTGGATTATTTTAGACTAGATCTTAATTGGATTCAACCTCCAAAGTCCTTCGGGCTGTACTATCTACTATTTGTGGGTTAGTATACTTGTAGGGTATGTTAATTATCTTCCTTGGTCATTCTGAAGATGAATATGGGATATAAAAATGTAAAAGTGCCATTCAAATGTGATAAATAATCACTTTGTCAAAGTAAAACATACTTGGGAGAATGGAACAGATGCTAAAATAAATTATCATTCTGGTCTAAAATCTAACGTAAATTATTTTGTCATTCTCTGTATCCCTGCTCTATTCTAATAATGTGGCTACTCGAAAGTTAATTACATAGCAGCAAACAAATTTTTCTTACATTGTCTATGTAATATAAATCAGCCTGCTGAAAGCATCACACGATAGCCAACAGATTAATCAATCAAAACTTTTATTGATATTTGGCCATGAATATCAGGTATTCCATAAATGTATGATCTCTGACTTTCTACTTCAGCCATTACCCCCGAAATTAAAGAAATAGTATTGAATAGTTTATTTTGTGGAATTTCTCATTGCTATAAATTTTTTAAATGTTTAATCCTCACAAAAGACGGTAAGTATCAAGATTCCCTCCACACAGTTCCAAGAGTTATCGTGGAATGTAAAACCTTACATATAAAAACAAACTAGTTTCTAAAAAATTTATATTTTTAACAGAAAAAAAGGTGAGAGTTCTCACTAGAGCTACAAAATATTTCAGAAACACTTTGCAAAATGAATGGGAATGACTCCTCTCCTATTCTCACACTTTAATTACTTGTTTCATGTCTGTCTCCTCTGCTAGACCACAAATTCTGTAAGTGCAAAGACAATGTCTTTTTCGCTGTTACCCATATCTAATAATATGCCTTGCCCACAGTAGACGCATAACGACAGAATGAAAAATAACTAGCACTTGCACAGTATGGTTACAACACTTTACCTCATTTCAGTTGCTTTTCATAATAGTACTTATTAGTTTGATGGAGAAGCAAAGGCTCAGGAAGATTCTTAGTAAAGGCTTCAAAAATAAGTACTAGATCTCAAACTCAGAATAAAATGCATGAGATGACAGCTGCTACCCTAATACCCCTTTCTTTCATCTAGAATATAGTTAAAAACTCAGCAGGAAAAAGGGGAAGATAGTTAGATGACAGAATTCAGAAATTAAAACAAGCAGGTATTATAAAGTTTATTCCAATTATTGCTATTCTTTCCTATTTCAAGTGATAAATACTGAAATAAAATATCATCTTGTACCAGAAATGAGAGATTTAATCTCATTTTCTATAAGTCAATGGACCAATAAACAACATCTTTTCCACATCATTAACTGATGAGTAAGTAATTCCCACATATCTAGCTATAAGAGTGTGCTTCTATTAATTTATTGTGCTTCCATTCCACACACCTTTTGCAGTATCTAAGTTATTAGGTTGGTGCAAATGAAATCGCCGTTTTTGCCATTAAAAGTATGTTTTGCTGTTACTTTTAATGGCAAAAACTGCGATTCCAAACCTAATATAAAAGACAAATCCACAACAACAAAAAACTATCAATTTTACCCACACAGTAAATGTTAAGCAGCTACTGTTAATAAAGAAAAGGAATCTGCTTTTTTGTTTACAAGAGGCTAAATTTATAAATTGAAAACTAACCACCATAATAATGAGTATAATTGAAAAACAAAGCTATAAACAGGTAAAAAGCATTTCAAGTAAAAGATAAAAAAATTAACAAAACAGGTATTACTTTAAAAATACAATAATTGGCCAGGCATGGGGGCTCACACCTGTAATCCCAGCACTTTAGGAGGCGGGCAGGTCACCTGACGTTGGGCGCTTGAGACCAGCCTGACCAACATGGAGAAACCCCATCTCTACTAAAAATACAAAATTAGCCAGGCACGGTGGTGCATGCCTGTAATCCCAGCTGCTCGGGAGGCTGAGGCAGGAGAATCGCTTGAACCCGGAAGGCCAGGTTTCAGTGAGCAGAGATCACGCCATTGCACTCCAGCCTGGACAACAAGAAAGAAACTCTACCACAAAAAAAAAAAAAAAAAAAAAAAAAAAAAATCCCACAATAATTTATAACCAGCAGTATTCAATTCTTGGTCTAGATTACCATAAATGTCTCTAATATAGTTTGATGAAATTGACTCTTTTAGCAATGATTTGGGAAAACTAAAACATGATTAAATTCAGTGAATGTGGCAATAAGGTTGAATAATATTTTCTTTAAAGCCTAGTATGTATTTGGTAAAAATATGGACAATCATACCTCAAAACCTGTTAAACCTTGTATTACATATAAAATACGTAAGTAAACTATGGATCATTACTGACCATTACACTGATCAGCTAAGCCCATATGTCACATAAAGGATCATCAAGAAAATATAGAATCGATTAATGTTTTCATATAATTAGGGTTTAATTATTTTTTTGACATTCAGTTTTCTTTACAAGTCATTCTGTTCTTAACAGTTAACAGTTTTGCTGTTGGCAGACAAAAAAATTTTTCTCTCTGAATTTATTAACAGCATGTTAACTCGTCACACTCTGAAAGCTAAAATCTGTCACTTTAAAAAACTTTTTATTTTACTTGACAAATTAAGTAGAAAACAACAAAAAGTCAAAATAACATAATGACTTGAAACAGTAATAGAAAGTCGTCATTGAAATACCCTTTCTTCCCAAACCATCCATGCTCTCAATTCCTTCCTCACCATTGTTTGTACCTTGGTACATGTCATTCCTAAAATGTTATCTATACTTAGGGAGTCATTTTTGTACCAGTTCTTATACTATACATTTATCTAACTGTAAACCTTTTTATTAATAACAAAGGATTATGCTATATCTTTTAGGCTGCAACTGACCTTTTTTTTTTTGTAATTTATAACATATAATTTGTAATTATATGTTATTCATATAACATAAAGGTAATCAATTTAAACTGGCATTTAGTACATTCACAATGTTGTGGAACTACCACCCTCTGTCTAGTAACAAAACACTTCAAAGTAAAACCCCTTACCCACTAAGCAGTTTCTCCCTATTCCTCCTCCCCCATCAATATGCCTTCTCTATGAGTTTATTTATTCTGGATGTTTCACATAAATGGAATCATACAACGTCTGATGTTTTGTTCTGCATTCTTTCACTTAGCGTTATGTTTTGAGGTTCATCTACACTGTGTCATATACTTCATTCCTTTTTGTGGTGGAATACTATTCCATTGTACATATAAACCACAACTTGTTTATCTATTCATCTTAGATGAACATTTGGGCTGTTTCCAACAACTTTCTTTTTGCCCATAGAAATATATATATTATGGATATTTTCCCAGGTTAATTTAGGTAGGTGGATATAATGCTTTTTCTTTTTTGGAGAAGTAATTTAAACAAAATCCTTGATAATATATCATTTCACCTATTTTAAAATGCATTTCTAAAACTAAGACGATGCCACCATCACTCAATTTTTAATGATGAAAAATACTGGTTTTACTTGTTCTGTACATAATTTGAGGTATTAACTAAACTCAAGTTCAAAAGTGGACCTTAATTTAGTGATTTCCTAAATTTGTCTTCCATTTAATAGTCTCATGCTTCAAAAAATGATGTTGGCAAACTTCTACCTAATGATAAATCTTATCTTTATTTCTCCAATCAAAAAACTTTTTCCCAGATTAGGAAGTATAACAAAGCACTGCTACAATAATGATATTTTAATCATAGCTTGTGTGGTAGAAAAAATATGAAATAAATGGAGTCAAGATTATATTTCTTTTGAATACTGTACTTTCCAGGGTTTTCTGAAATAATAAAGGGCTAGTACTAATAGTAGTAACCAGTGCTGAAACATAACTAAGGAAATAGCAATATCTCATTAAAAGCTGTTGATATTGCTCTAACATAGTCAAAGCAGAAAACTTGACCAGCTTAAAATCCCTGTAAATAATAACATACATGTATGTACTACTTCATAGTTTTCAGATACTTTTACTTCTTAAATAAGGCACAATAAGCCATATTACAAAGGAAAATAATGGTAAATTTGTGTTACTAAAATATTCTCTATGAAGAAACCCTTGAATTGACTGATTTATGTAACAACCCAGAGAAGTAAGACCATCAGACATTACTATATCTATTCTACAGGTAAGATAACTGAAGCTAACAGTGATTGTGTTTTGTCATACAACTATAAAATAGCAGGTGATTCAGAAGATTTTGTTAGTTAAGAACAGAAAAAAAAAATACATATAACTAAATCATTCTGTTAATAACATTTGAAAATTTAAATAAAAAATATTCTAACAGACTTGATGTAAAATAGCCATTTTTGTAGTATATGTATAAATTGGTACCTACGGTCTATTTCATTTTATTATTCAGAACTGTTTTCTAAAAATTTGGGAAACTCGTTCTTGATTAACAATTTATCAGCGATGGGTGGGACACGGTGGCTCATGACAGGGAGGCCAAGGCATGTGGATCACCTGAGGTCAGAAGTTGGAGACCAGCCTGGCCAACGTGGTGAAACTTCATGTCTACTAAAAATACAAAAATTAGCCAGGCATAGTGGTGTGCACCTATAATCCCAGCTACTTGGGAGGCTGACACAGGAAAATCACTTGAACTTGGGAGGTGGAGGCTGCAGTGAGCCAAGATCACACCACTGCATTCCAGCCTGAGTGATAGAGTGAGACACCATCTCAAAAAAAAAAAAGTTTTACATATGTATCAGTTGACAAATGATAAAATATATTTCTTAATCAACCCTAGAAGATAAGCACATATTTAAGTCTATGTGATGTGGTAAGTTGTATTTAAATTTCTTCTAAATCATTAAAATAAAATCGTTAAAAATGTTTTGCAAGACAATCTATTCTATTATGTCAATATGCAAAGCACAATAAAGACTTGAAAGATGTCTGCTTTAGATTTAAAATAATTTAAATTATAAAATTTACATTTGGTTAAATGCTATGTCTGATGCTAAAAACTGTTTCCTAACCCTTTAAACAATTATATTGGTGACACCTTTACAGACAGCAGGTTTCTTACCATCAATTATGATTATACAGAAAGATTCACTTTTAACTGGGTATGGATAATTCAGGAGACTGGGCTAGATTAATAACAACTGCAATTCATTAACATCAATTTTCTAGTTGATGCTCATCAATTAATTGGTAGTTTAAGATTATATGGGAGAATATTTACATTAAAAAACACAACAAAAACAAAGGGAAGGAAGAAAAACAAAACAAAAAACAGGTTTGGTGCTGTCTTAAACTTTATACTCCATGAGGTTTTAAGAAATGTATCTGAGGCACATTGGCAGGGCAGTATGAAATGATCTGTATTGCCACTGGCCATATTGTACCTGGTCTGTGGATAATTAGAGTCCTTCAGTTTCCAAAGTTGTCAATCTGGCACATTTCACGAGCAATATATTCACTTTAAATAAAACAAAACAGAACAAAATTTATAATTCAAAGAATGAAAGTATTTAAAAACTGCTACTGAAGCAACTTTAGTTGTGCTATAAACCAAAGACGAGTGAAATAACAGTGATATTTTTAAATTTTAAAATTATCTGCACTTTATATCACAACTTTATAAAGTTCAAACCAGATAGGTTTGGCTACTTTTATAAGCAAGTAAACATGTTTTAAATTTCCTCACTGTATCAGTGTTGAAAGTTTTATATTACTTCATCTCAGCATTCAAACAGGCTTACAAAACTATGATTTTCTACAGATTCCATACACACCCAATATTATGTCTTAAAATGTTTGGAGGGTCAACTAGAATAAAAAGAAAATAGCTATGTTCACAATTATTTAAAAAGAAATAAATAAAACAAAATTCACATATATGCACCATACCTGCAGCTGACCGTTCAATGAACTCAAGTCCTCTGCTTTCTTCTCTAAAGACTGAACCCAGACTTTCCTTTTTTGTCGGCATCTTGAAGCTGCTGCTCTATTTCGCTCTAAGAATTTTCTCCTTTTTTCATCAGGATCTTCATTAGCTGCTCTTCTCCGACGACCACTTGTACTTTGGGTCTGTGGAGTTGTGTGAGCTGGAGAAGCCTATTATGAACAGAGATGAAAGCTTGTTAAATTTGTATTTAGTGAGTGAATGAACATAGACAACAAAGGGTGTCAACTGTATTTTCTAAGTCTGATTGAATACATAAGCATGTTGGGGCAATATGAAAATCACCCTGTGGCCAGGCGCGGTGGCTCATGCCTGTAATCCCAGCACTCTGGGAGGCCAAGGTGGGCGGATCACCGGAGGTCTGGAGTTTGAGACCAGCCTGGACAACATAGAGAAACTCTGTCTCTACTAAAAATACAAAATTAGCTGGGTGTGGTGACATGCACCTGTAATCCCAGGTACACGGGAGGCTGAGGCAGGAGAATCCCTTGAACCCAGGAGGTGGAGGTTGCAGTGAGCTGAGACTGCACCATTACACTCCAGCCTGAGTGACAAGAGTGAAATTCCGTCTTAAAAAAAAAAAGAAAGAAAAAGAAAATCACTCTGTTCTGTGGTTTAACTTCTTTCTTGAATATACTTATGAGCTATGCTATATAACACAATTCTCACTAATGCAATGTCATAGCAAATGTATTCTTTAAAGTATATATATTTTCATTTACATGCAAATATGAAAAAAATTAAAATACAATATAAATGATACATAGAAATATTTTTCCAAGTGTATTTTAACAGACTTTATTATATTATTCAATCCCTGGAAAACTAGTGATTACAAATTTCTCAATTAAAACGTTTAATAGCTTCCTATTTAAATTCATGATAGAAAACCATGATTTCTATGCTCTTTTTAAATTAAATATCTCATAGTAAATATCAATTTTCTTAAAGAAAATTGGCTTCTCTAAAGTTATGGGGTGAAAATATGTATATTCTTTGGTATATTCAGCTTTTCTTCAGTTTGTGAAATTTAAGGTCATAGTCTTTTTCTAAGGGTTAAGTTCTTGTATTTATTAATGCTAATTTTTCTGGTAGGGAGAATCCCACAGGAGCTTTAAAATTTTCATTTTATTTGCTCCCTTCTGCTCTCCAACAAATCACCTTGGTTATCTCAGATTAGCCAGAGAAAGAAATCTTCAGTCACTAGTTACACTGTCTGGTGTCTAAGACTATTGAACAGTAGGTACCTTCAAGACTTTCTCAAGCCCCAAAATTGTACCACAGAACAAATGAATATGGGCATTAGAAAATAAACTCTTGGCCGGGTACAGTGGTTCATGCCTGTAATTCCAGCATTTGGGAGGCCGAGGTGGGCAAATCACTTGAGGTTGGAAGTTCGAGACCAGCCTGGCCAACATGGTGAAACCCCCCCCCGCCATCTCTACTAAAAATACAAAAAAATTAGCCAGGCATGGTGGCACATTCCTGTAATCCCAGCTACGCGTGAGGCTGAGGCACGAGAATTGCTTGAAACTGGGAGGCAGAAGTTGCAGTGAGCTGAGATAATGCCAGGGCACTCCAGTCTGGGCAACAGAGCAAGACTCAGTCTCAAAAAGAAAAAAAAAAAGAAAAAAGAAAATGAACTCTTGGAAATGGTGCAGAGAAAAGAACACTTTGTGGACATAGGCACATAATCCAAAGGAGAAGCCTGAAAACAATCTTTTACCTATAATTTATTGAAAAATAATATGCACCAGTGAAATTTGTTTTCTCCTAATCTGTGTAATAAAAATCTTATATAGGGCTCAAGATAAATTCTTCAGGTAAATTGCCAAACTATTTTTCACTCTACAAATTCCAAAAAATATAGTTATCATTTCTTTGTCCAAATAACTGGCATTACAAAGAGAGTTATTTCATTTATAAAGTATTTTACACCTGGGCAACATAGCAAAACCTCATTTCTACAAATAATTTAAAAAATTAGCTAAGTGTGGTGGCATGTGCCTGTGGTCCTAGCTACTCAGGAGGCTGAGGTGGGAGGATTGCTCGATCCTGGGAGGCATGATTATGCCACTGCATTCCAGCATGGGCAAAAGAGAAAGATCCTGTCTCAAAAAAGAAGTATTTTAATTGTAATAAAGATTAAGCATTTAAATTAAGTTGTTTCTTTTACCTACGTAATTGCAACTTAATATTTTAGAAAAATATTTCTATGGCTGGCTTCAAGATTTGCAATCTTGACATTTTTTTCTTCATCCTCCTATTTTTCTTATTGAGAACAGCAGGCTTTTTCTTTCATTCATCTGGCTGAATAAGAGAGAACAGTTTTTGATTTTTGTTTTTAACTGATTTAACTCCTTACAGCAAAGACTAATCATAAGTACTAGCAGAATAGCAAAAACTTCATTTCTGCTATTCAGAGTTACATTTGTATATTTTTACTCCTACCAAGGTTTTCCTTCTCTCCCCATGTCCATTGATTAATTCATTCCATTTCATTCAGAAAATACTTATAGGAACTATTCTAGAAACTAAATATAGGAACTATTCTAGAACAAACATAAAGTCCTGCCCTCTGGGGCTTCCATCCAATACAATAACATGTAAAGATATAAATAAAAATTAGATCCAGGGAAACTATAATTAGTGTAAGAAAATAAGAAGAATAAAAATAAATTATATTCATTTTATAAAAAATAACCCTTTAAAAATGTAAAAAATCATACTTAGCTTGCAGACCACACAAAAACAGCCATGGTTGCATATAGCTAGTGAATCATTGTTAACCCCTGGGTTATAACATTAACATACATACACAATCACTCAGTCACTTATTTTCCTTTTTGGTCCCTAAGTAAAGTTGTTTAGTGGATGACAACCACAACTACATTCCATTATATCTTAAGTTTTTAAAGACAAGATACAGTTATGTAAATATCTATGCTTAGGTGGCAACCTAAAACTTGTTTATCTATGTTTCTTTCATTGAAAACGTTTGCTTTTTAATGCCAATGCTAATATTCTTCAAGTAAAGATAAAAGGTCAAAATAGAATTCTGAAACATTTAACAGGATTAACAATAATCCTTTACTAGAAAGAATTAGAAAGGCACTGCAGGCATATAACAATATCAATCATCTCACAGGGAGTCACAAACTAGGGATAAGTGAAAGGGGTCTCAAATATAAACAGCTGCCATAAAGCATATTTGCTCCTTTAGTGATGTTTCACAAGTTTTAATTCAGGAACCGTTTGATTTATGTTAGTAATATAATACCTACATATGTATGTATGCATGTGAATATATATCTATATATTTCTCTAAAAGACTTCTAATTACCTGTAAATGAGATAAGGTTACATATACCAATAAATAACAAGGAGTAATGTTTTACAATGAGTGAGCAAATACTGAAAACAGAAACAGAATTACTTGTTCTGCTAGTAACTCAAACAGAAAAAAAATCTGCCTCTTTGGGACACACACACTTTAATGGTTGTAGATGGCAACACAATACTAGAATATGATAGGCATTGTAATCAAAACATATGGCACTTTAGGAAAAAGGAAAATCAATTTTTAAAGAAGAGATCTAAAAATATTGTTTAGAAATTTTAGTTTTGCTATTTGAAAAAGAACATAAGATTTATATACATTTCTGAAGAATACAGCATCCCTTAATAATAGCAAATAAGTTGTTATTGTCTACAAAATTTACAGAACCCAGCCTAATAATTTTCCTATAACCTTAATACCTTGGTTACATAGCAGGATAGTTCAAATCAAACCTGTTTATGCCACAGCAAGAAAAACACCTAGTGTTAATAGTTATAGTTTATAAGTCAAATTTGTAGTTTTGGACAATAAGAAAACAAGATACAATTTCGTTCTTCTTATTATAAGGTTGTAGTCTTATTTTTCTTTTTTTTTTTCTTTTTTTTAAATACGGGGTTTCACCGTGTTGGTCAGGCTGGTCTTGAACTCCAGACCTCTGGTGATCTGCCCGCCTTGGCCTCCAAAGTGCTTGGATTACAGGCGTGAGCCACCGCGCCTGGCCCCTAATCTTATTTTTCTAGTTATATGACTATTTTCCAAAAAGGAAAGTCACAACTCTATAAACTTCCTCAATCAGGAAATAGTAAAGGAAATTTCTCAAAGCAGTATTTAGTTTCACTGTAAAATCAACAGAAAAAAAAAGTTTTCTTTAAAAAGAATTGTTTCACATCAGACCAGCATATATGGACACCCACAGATATATTTACAGGTGTCCTGAACAGTAATAACTGCTCTATTATTTTTATTTTTATTATCAATACTTGTATACTGAGCTACCTTTTCCTAAGGCTTTTGATTTGGAATAACAAAATGGCCAGAATAATATTTTTAAAATAAGTCATAAGTTACACTGTACTTGTCTGTTTAAAGATGACAGAGTGCTAAATAATAAAAACAACATACATACCGGAGTTTCTGTAGTGGATGTGGCTGGCTGTTGTAATGACTGTGGTCGAGATTCCTCTGACTGAGTCCTAACCAATCCACTACCATGACCTTTGACAGTATCACCATTGGTAACTGGAGGATGTTGCTGGGTCAAAGCAGCTTTTAATCTCTGAAAGGCAAACACCATTAAAAACAAATTTGCTTTATGCTCCATCCAACTCTCAGTATGCTCTTCAGTAAACCAAAAGAAGTATTTGTTAAGAAACACACAAACATCGGGTTTTAAAATTAGATTTCATTTATTGTGTTTCATTGCATTCCTAAGATTATTATGAATATCAATAAGAAGAAATGACAAGATCTTAGGAAGCTCCCCTGAGTCTTTTTGTCTACTACTACTAGAGAATTCTATACTTTGCTGTTCCTAAAAACAGTTAACTGAAAATAACTAGCTTTGTTAACTAAAATAAGCAATACAAGTTAATTTTTATGTACACTTTCATCTATTCTCTTCTACGTCATTACTGTATCCCATACTCAACTCAAACAGAGATCAAATGGCCCCAAACTGAGAGCCTCCTCCTAGAACCTACAGCTGGGTTTGCCTCTCTTAGGTTTTCCCTGTCCCCAGTAAACAGATCTAGTTCTCTTTTGCTGTTGCATTTGCCAGTTAATTGCATTGTATTGGACACACATTCAGAGCATGATAGATCTAGTATTAGAATGAGGTCCTAGATATTTATGTCTACCACTTTATCAAGATACAATTTGAATGAAGCTTCTTTATGCTATCAATAAAAATTTGTTATATGTGACTATTTTATCTCCCAATCAGTTAGTAAGCTCTTTAAGAGCAGAGATTATCTTACAATTTTTAGTATTCCTTTTAGCAACTGGTATATTGATTTGCTACATACGTACAAAACAAACATATTTGTTAACTGACAGAAATTGGTATCTTTAGTGAAAATAGTCATATGTGCCCTTAAAGGTGTTTTTATTGTTATGATCTGTAAATATGAAATAACATAGTACCTCAGTGATGAAAGGGACTTCAGGGACCCAACAGACCTGAGACTATTATTGCTGATACAGAGGCTTTGTGGCTTAATGATATAAAAGACAATCCTAAGTAGTGAGAATTCCAAATCTGTTATTGCAACTGCTAAGCCATGATTAGGCATGTTTTCTCCCTCTTTTCTGACAGACTACTTCTTTATGAATTATAAAAAGTACCACATATGTAATGTCCTAGTGCTTTCACTGATTAGAACATGTAATATACTATGAAGTCTTATACAGCTGAGAATATGCTTTTGGTTCAGAAGCTAACTCTACCTCAAACTATCTGTGACTTTGAACAAATCATTAATCTTTGAGTCTCAATTTATTTACCTATAAAACTGGGAATAATAACTTCCTTGCAGAGTTGAGTTGACAAATAAATATAACATGCAAAACTATCTGACTCATAAAATAATTTTTCAGATGTCAGTTTCCTTATTTCTTTAAGAATACTGTTGAGGCCTCTATTTTCTTAGCATGAAGGTCCAACGAATCAGGAGAGTGCCTACGCTTTTGAATTATCAAAATGTCCTTAAGGGTCATCTTAAGCATTGGTTTGATCCCAGACATATTTTATATGTGAGATATGCTCAAGACTATATCAAAAACTGAATCTTTCAGAATCCAGATAAGAGTTCTGGTTCCTTTTATAAACAATCAGAAACAACTATATTAGTAGCTAAAACATAGGAAATTTAGGATTCTAATAATTGACAGGATAATGTGGAAATGGATGAATTAAAACTGAAATTAAATGAGGGACTAAAGAAGTAGCTGGCTAGAATCAGATAGGAATACATAGGAAAATGATCAAGAAGTATTTAAAGTAGAAAGACCTAAGTTGGAAAGTGTGGGTCAGAACAAAGGGGGAAGAGTCTTGGGTGGTGGCCAGTCTGCATATTTATATATTTTATAAATAGAATGTTAGGCATCAAAATACAATGACTAGTACCCAGTCTACAGTGCTAAAAAAATGTGCACAAATATAACTAGAGGTAGAAATGTGAGGCTTTGTAAATTATGTGTTGGTAAGACATTTTTAAGTCCTTAGGTAGAAAACATCATAGAATTGAAGAGCATTTAAAGTTTTACAGTGAAGAGCTTAACTCTCAGAATTAATGAAATACAGTAACTGCACATAGGGGAACCTGAAGTACATAAACATCACTCCCTTGAATAATCTTTAGTAGGGCAAGTTACTACCTTATAGAGCACTTAAAAGCAGCATCAGTATTCATTCATTATCCTTCCTTGACTGCCCTAGGGTATACAGTACTCATCCAGTGAGGAAGCTCTAATGTTTGCTCCATGCTGTTACACTGATTACAATGGGTCTGACTTGAAAAGTATGCCAGTGGGCATACAACAGAAGAAAAAGATTTTAAGGGTTAATTAACACTGTTCTAAACTGTCCATTAATTTTTCTTAAACTACAACAAAAACACACATATGCTAAAAAAAAAAAATGAGAATGAGTTAGGTCAAAAAAAGCAGCCACTAAATATCATTCATATACATTTTATAATTAATATAAAGAATATAAATTAAAGAAGACCAAATACTTTGGTTTTAAAAAAATAAATAAAAACAAATATAATGAACATTTATTTTACAATAGAATTTCATAGCTAGCAGAGATAATGAAAGTCAATTAGTCTAATCACCATCTTAGAGATACAGAAACTCCAGAAGACTGGTTACTTCTCATAGTCATAGTTAGCAGAGATAAAACCAGAAATTCTATTTGTTTACTCCCAGTTCACTGAACATATTTTAAACAAAAGCTTTACCAAACTGGACCTCTAGTCTAATGTTAAATTTTCTAAATATATTAGTAATCAATTAAGCATCTGATATTGGTCAGTCCATTACCAAGACTGAAATCTCTGTCAATAAACAAATATACGTAAATAAGGATTGAGAACTCTGAGAAATAAAGATTGAGCACTCATAAAAATTAAAGATTTAAGGTGGAGTGTGATGGCTTATGCCTGTAGTCTCAGCACTTTGGGAGGCCAAGGCAGGAGGACTACTTGAGCCCAGGAGTTCCAGACAAGTCTGGGCAATACGAGACTCCATCTCTACAAAAAACTTAAAAATTAGCCAGGTTTGGTGGTGCATGCCTGTAGTCCCAGCTCTGGAGACTGGGGTAGGAAGTTTGCCTGAGCCCAGGAGTTTGAGGCTGCAGTGAGTTATGATGGAGCCACTGTACTCTGGCCTGGCCAACAGAGCAAGACCCAGACTCAAAAAAAAAAAAAAAAAAAAAAGGATTTTACAAGGTCTATATTATCTAACATGTACAAGAAAACTTAGGCATAATTTTAAAGTAAAGGCAGACTTTGATAAGCAAAAATGTCTTTGCTATTATCTTTCTAAGAAACAGATCCGTTTTTTAATGTACAATTTTTAGTGATGTAAAGTTCAACTACTGTATTGAAAACTTTTTTTTCTTAGATATAGATTGTTTCAATTAATTAAAGGATGAATAGTTTGTTGTGCTGACCAATCTGACACATTCACTTTAAGAGGTGATCTGCTAGAAATAATCTGTCATTCAACTTCTATGTTGCACCCTTGAAAACAAATTTTATCACTCTGGTCAGAACTTGGTAGGAACAAACTACTCCATCATAGTTCAAAGAAAAAAGATAATGTTCTCTAGAAACAATTTATGAAAAAGTCAGATCCATTATTTCATATGTGCCACAAAAGCTCATCAGAGCAATAACCCTCCATCTCCTGGGTGTTATCCTACCATCTGCTGCTCTACTACTTATCTTTATTTTGCAACTAATTAACAGCATAATCTTCTAAATTCAGCAAGTTAATTATCATTATTGTGGTCTTTGCAGCATCATCAGTCCTCATGAAGTCTTGTCTCCCCACCCCCAGAGAACATATGAAAATCAAGTAGGTTGAGAGAGGGTCTGTTTCTTTGGAGTGGGCTCATTAGGTGTTTGCTGATTAGCTCGGCATGCAGAGGCAGGTCAGAAGAATTCTGCTGAACACGAGGTTCCACGCAGGGCCCAACCAACTTAATGTAGGTTTCTGAACATTTGCCAAGATGCCCTCTGTCAGCTCTCAGTAGAAACCCCCTGCAGAAAACCTACTGCCTACCCACTGTGTGCAAAGATATTTCTCAGTTTTTCACACGTCTTAAAAAAAGAAGATTCTGGAGGATACTATTTAAAAACTTTCCTAATCTTAAAATTCCCAGATGATTAACATTTTCTTATTCAGAAGAGTTGCTTTTTGATTACAAATATTACAAAAGAAAATTTTTTTCTTATTAGGGTAATATGATTTATGTGCTTAATGACAAACAAAACCCCTAAACCAATATTTGGTAACATCTAGTCTAATTCTATAAGAATTTATATGCTGGGAATTTTTCTGTTATATTAAAAAGTACTGGATAGTCTTGCATTTTTCGGTCCCTATTGACACTTCTTTACCACGTTCTTACTTTTCCAAAGGCTTAAAGTTCTTAAAAATTAAAAAACATGAGCTTATTCTGAGGAATTTTTTTTTTTTTTTTTTTTTTTTTGCAGAAAAGAAAGATCTTATTTCAGTATTCACAGCAGACACAAACACAATGTATACTTAATATCTTCCTGGAAAGGCAATGAACATCTGAAAATCAGGGAATTAAGAAAGCATCCTTGGCTATGTTAAGAAACAAAGTAAATTTCTCTTTAGCTGTAGTATGCTACTCATTCTTCCAAATTCCAATCCCATTATTCTCTTATTTTCAACCACAGGTCATTTTTAGCAGAATCACTACTGCTACAATACATAGCATGTCATTAACAGATTGTGATCACAAAGGTCTAATAAATCCTTGAGACAGACACAGAACCCTAAAAGGATGATGTTTAAAATACTTTCAAAGACCTGGAAATAACAAAGCAAAATCCAACAAAAGCAGTAAAAGAAGAAATTACAAGTTTTAAGGTGGTGGTGGGGAGGGTAGGGTAGTGGGGAGGGGAGGGTGTGAAGAGTTAGAAAAATCATTTAATGTGTAACATGAATCCAGGAAATGTGATCTGGAAACCACCCATTTGGAGAGCGTGGACTTGGAGTCCATTTTAAATGCAGGAAATAATCAAGTTCTGTGATAATTTATCTGGTCATTAAGAAAGCTCTGTGCACTGCGATATGAACCCATCTTCAACATTCTTCAGCTGGGATGACAGAATTGTTTATTTGGTGATTCTTAAGCCCACTGAAGCTTAAAAAAGTAAACCAATTACCACTGAGATTTTAATTTCAAACTTTAATTTCAAATAAACTCTACCTATTTGGTGTTTTATATCCTAAAAGTGTCTAATCTAATTTGCCAAGCTGAATAATAGAGTTGGACTTTAATTGAAAATGTTTACTTAAGAGATTGACTTGGGCCTGTGATTTTAGTTGTAAGTGCTGAGATAATCTTAAGTAAGCTTCTAAATAATAAATATTTAAGAAAACCATGTATTACTGTAAGTTTACTTACATTTAAGAATTATTGAAGAACGAGAAATTCAGACAATTGAGAGAATTAATGAGTACATAGTTTAACATGTATATAGCTTAGTGTGGTTAAGATTATATTTTAAGATCTTTAAAAGCAATCATTACATAATTGTATATGTAAATTGCCTTGAGAACTTAGGAAAGAACTAAGTTTTTAAACTTGTAATCTTAAATAAATCTTTTATTATTTTTTAAAAAGTAGTCCCTGAATAATCATCATGTGTACAAGTCACCATCAAAGGCATATTTTAATAAAAATCTCCCCCCCACCAAAAAAAATAAAAACAAAATGCAAAACAAAATATATCATTGATAAAATATAATCCTAATTGCTACCCATGCTGGAAAAAAAAATCAGTAATGGCCTTCTTAGGAGACCATTCTTTTTTGACTCTCCTGATGGTCACTGAACACATTTGCAAGAAAAATCTCAAAATTTAAGATCATGTCTATTGAATTTCTTAGAACCTTGGAAATGTTTGCCATGTAACAATTGACAGAAGTAGTTGTTAAATGATGTTAATATAAAAAGAATACTGAAGTGTGAAATAAATAATTTCTACACAACAAAAAACCTCAAGTAATCAGAATTCCATTATCCAGTCAATTGATATCTTAAGTTACCAGTTCATGTTACCATACCAGCATAGCAATATCTACTGTTTCACAAATGAGCTGAAATAAATAGCTATGATCTATTAGAAAATGGAAATACAGGAAAATCAAACATACCAAAGATAAGTTCCCAAACCACAATGTAATTAAAACAAATCAATATGAAAAAGATAAATAGAAAAGCCTTGAAATATTTGGAAATTATACAGTGTACTTCTAAATAACCCACAGGTCAAAGAAAAATCACAGGGGAAATTAAAAAATTAATGATAATGAAAATATAGCATATCAAAATTTGTGAATAGAGGAAATTTTATAGCTTTAAATATCTATATTAGAAAAAAAAGATTTTTTTTTTTTTTTTTTTTTGAGACAGAGTCTTGCTTTGTTGCCAGGCACCAGGCTGGAGTGCAGTGGTGCAATCTCAGCTCACTGCAATCTCCTGCCTCAGCCTCCCAAGTAGCTGGGATTATAGGCGCGGGCTACCACGTCCAGCTAATTTTTGTATTTTTTAGTAGAGATGGGGTTTCACCATGTTGGCCAGGATGGTCTCGATCTCTTGACCTCATGATCCGCCCGCCTGGGACTCCCAAAGTGCTGGGATTACAGGCATGAGCCACCTCGCGCAGGCATGAGCCACCTCGCGCAGGCATGAGCCACCTCGCCCGGCCAAAAAAAAAAGATTTAAATTGGTAATCTAAGCTTCTACTTTAAGAAACCCCAAAAAGATAAGCAAATTAAGCTTAATTAAGTAGGAGGAAACAAACATTAAAGACAAAAGTAATTACTCAATGGGAGTACAAACATACCATCAAGAAAAAGGCAAGCTACAGACTAACAGAAAATAAGACAGTAGAAATATATGTATCTCTCTCTCTAACAAAAACCTTATAACCAGTATATATAAAGAATATAAAGAATTCTGGCTGGGTGTGGTGGCTCACACCTGTAATCCCAGCACTTTGGGAGGCTGAGGTGGGCAGATCATGAGGTTAGAAGTTCGAGACCACTCTGGCCAACATAGCGAAACCCCATCCCTACTAAAAATACAAAAAATTAGCCGGGTATGGTGGTGTGCACCTGTAATCCCAGTTAAGTGTGAGGCAGGAGAATTGTGTAAACCCAGGAGGCGAGGCGGAGGTTGCAGTGGGCTGATATCATACCATTGCACTCCAGCCCAGGCAACAGTGGAAGACTTCATCTCAAAAAAAAAAAAAAAAAAAAATTCCAGGCTGGGTTCAGTGACCCAAGCCTGTAACCCCAGCACTTTGGGAGGTGGAGGTGGGTACCTTAGGTCAGGTGTTCCAGACCAGCCTGGCCAACATGGTGAAACCCATCTCTACTAAAAATACAAAAGTTAGCCAGGCGTGGTGGTGTGTACCTGTAATCCCAGCTACTTGGAGGCTGAGGCAGGAGAATCCCTTGAACCTGGGAGGAGGATGTTGCAGTGAGACAAGATTGCACCACTGCACTCCAGCCTGGGTGACAGAGAGACTCTGACCAAAAAAAAAAACGAAAAAAGAATTCCAGCCAGGTGCAATGGCTCACACCTGTAATCCTAATACTTTGGGAGGCTGAGGCAGGCTGATCACTTAAGGTCAGGAGTTCAAGACCAGCCTGGCCAACATGGTGAAACCCTGTGGCAGGTGCCTATAATTCCAGCTACTTAGGGGGGTGAGGCAGGAGAATCACTTGAACCCTGGAGGCAGAGGCTGCGGTGAGCTGAGATTGTGCCACTGAACTCCAGCCTGGGCAACGGAACAAGACTCTGTCTCAAAAATTTAAAAAAAAAAAAAAAAAAAAAAGCAATTGGCTGGGGGTGGTAGCTCTCATGCCTGTTATATCAGTACTTTGGGAGGCTGAGGAGGGAGGAGTGCCTGAGCTCAGGAGTTCAAGACCAGCCTAGGCAACACGGCAATCTTTACAAAAAAATACAAAAATTAGCCAGGTATGGTGGAATGCTCCTGTAGTCCCAGTTACTTGAGGCGCTAAGGCAGGAGGATCACTTAAGACCGGAAGATTGAGGCTACAGTGAGCCAAGATTATGCTACAACACCCCAGCCTGAGTAAAGAGCCAAACCCCGTCTCCATCAATCAATCAATAAAAGAAAAGCAAAAGAAAAGCAACACAATTTTTTACATGGGCAAAAGACCTGACAACTAATGTCCGGTCAAAAAGGAAACAGAAATTAAAACTGTGAGACACTGCTAAACAGCTCTAGAATGCCTATGATTAAAAAGACAAAGAAATCCAAATGTTGGCAAGAATGCAGGAATAACTGGAATTCCCATACACTGGTGGTAGGAATGTAAACCTCTGGGTAAAGGTTTAACAACTTCTTATAAAGTTAAATGTATCCTCTGACTCAGCAATTCTACTCTTAGCTATTTAGTAAATAGAATGAAAATATATGGCCACGGAAAGAGTTATACAAGATTGTGTATAGTAGCTTTATTCACAATAGCTAAACAGTAGAAACCATTAAAGTGTTCATCAGCAGGAAAATGAACAAAGAAATTGTGGTATATTCACACAATGGAATACCACTCAGCAATAAAAAGAAGCAAACTATGATCACTCACCAACATGGATGAATCTGAGACATGCTGAGCTGAATATAAGAGTATACAATGACTATTTACATGGAATTCTATAACTAATCTATGGTTATAAACATCAGAATAGATGGAGTGGACTGACTGGAAAGAGAGAAACTTTCTGGGTAGAGGTTAATATTCTACATCATAACAGGGCTATGAGTTGTACAAATGCATTTACTTATTGAAACTATGGTTAAAAGTGGTTCATTTCAATGTAAATTTTACATTAAAGCAAGACCTATTAAAAATAATTGAATGGAAGTACAGAATGGACTGAAGTATAAACAAGAACTGTAGTATATTGCTAATAATTGAAGCTGACTGATGAGTACATGGCGGTTCATTATACTATCCTCTTTACTTTGTATATGTCTAGAGTATTTCCATAAAGAAAAGCTAAAACAAATTAAAGTAGTGGAATAATTTCAGTCTTGTTATTTAATCAAAACAGGACAATCTTATTATCCCAGTTAAAATAGGCAATCACCTAGATATGGCTACTTTACATTAGCAAAATTCTAATAAGAAATTTAATTGGATTATTAAGTTTAGATGGGAAAATCTTTGACTCCTCATGCCATTTTTGGGTCTTCAATGATTATTTTTCATATATAAATTTCTTAAAGTTATAGCTTTAGTAGTTTTTTTTAATATACAAGCACACAAAATACTTCTATTCTTTTAAATTTAATTTTCTAATGACCTAAAAGAATTTAGGTCAATTTAACAGTTTCATAAAATATGGCCTACACTTGTAGACAAAGGTATTTCTTTAAATTGGATTTGTTCCTTTTGAAATAATTTATAGAAAAAAAGTCCAATGAATATGTAAAAATATTTTTAGATGCAGCACACAATAAGAGGATCTTCTTTTTACATCTGTTTCTGCTCTACTCAGTTCCCACTGCATGGTAACTTAAATTGAATTTTTCATCAATACATTGTGTTTAAGTAGGAAGTGTAAAAAATGCCCCAGATGAAGCTCTTCTGCTATCAAGTTAAGAAGATTCATCTTAGTATTTCCAAAGCTCTGACCTGAACATATTATGATGTGAAAATTTTGCCCCTTAGGTTTTTAGGGTCTTCTCTCACAATCAGTAACCACTTAATTTTTATACCGTTCAATCAACTGTTGTTCATTCAGATAATATGTAAGTTTTACTGCTAAAACAGGCTGTCCTGTGCAAATTTCTGACTCATTATCTGCACTAATGGAGAATAGCAGTAAAAACTTTTCAGGCCAGGCACGGTGGCTCATGCCTGTAATCCCAGCACTTTGGGAGGCTGAGGCAGGCAGATCATGAGGTCAGGAGTTCAAGACCAGCCTGACCAGCCTGGAAAAACCCTGTCTCATACAAAAATTAGCTGGGCGTGGTGGCACGTGCCTGCAATCCCAGCTACTCAGGAGGCTGAGGTAGGAGAATCACTTGAACCTGGGAGGTGGAGGTTGCAGTAAGTGGAGATGGTGCCACTGCACTCTAGCCTGGGCAACAGGGCAAGATTCCATCTCAAAAAAAAAAAAAAAAAGACCTTGCCTGCACCGGCCCAGAGCCAGCGGTTCTCCAAGCACCCAGCATCCAGCGAGAGGTGCCATGCACCGACAGAGAGGACATGGGCAGAGCAATGGTGACCAGGCTCGGGCTGGGGCTGCTGCGGCTGGCACTGCTCCTACCCAGGCAGATTTATTCCAATCAAACAGCTGTTGTAACAGTTTCAAGGCGCCCTGCAGTCAACAGCCAGTCTCTTCGTGGTCTCACTCTCTCTTCTACATCTCTACTGTTAAGAGAATCAGGCCAAGAAACATCTGTACTTCCCCATCTTCTAAACCCAATCCAAATGGTGTCTGGAAGTCCAATGTGGCAAGGAAAAACAGGTCTTCATCGAATCTACTAATTCCACACCTTTTACTGACACAGAAAATGTTGAGAATCCCAAATTTGATTGGTTTAAAGAACATGTGAGAGATTTGACTAGATGATGGATGCCAATATTAAATCTGCCAGAGTTTCATGTACAAGATGAAGGAGAGGAAACAACCAAAATAGTTAAGACATGATTTCCTTGAATGTGGCTTAAGAAATATGGACACTTCCTTGAAAATAAGAATAGAAATAAAGGATGTGATTGTGGAATGGAAAAAAAAAAATTCAGCTTTGCAGTATGTTTTGGTATGTAAAAATTTACATTTAGTATAGTGCCTAGCAAAGAACTGAAGCAAATACAAGGTGCCTAATAACTACTATTGACTTCCTATGGATACATTAATTGCTCTTAGCCCTATTATGATATAGAACATTAACATCTCCACAATTAATTGATGTTATTAACTAACATTATTGTATTGTACTGTAGCAGGGAGAATTACGCTAATTTTTATTTTATCATTTTATTTTTGAGACGGGGTTTTACTCTGTCACCCAGGCTGGAATGCAGTAGTGTGATCTTGGCTCACTGCAACCATGGCCTCACAGGTTCAATCAATTCTTGTGTCTCAGCTAACAGATTAGCTGGGATTACAGGCGTGTGCCACCACACTCGGCTAATTTTTGTATTTTTAGTAGAGACAGGGTTTCACCATGTTGGCCAGGCTGGTCTCAAACTCCTGACCTCAGGCGATCTGCCAGCCTCAGCCTCCCAAAGTGTCTGGGATTGCAGGTGTAAGCTGCTATGACCGGCTCTGATTTTAAAATTAAGCATCAGATCTACTAAGAAAATTAAAAAGTTTATAGGATTTAGGGTTAAGAAGTATCCCAGAAACCAGAGCTTAATCCTTTTATTTTACAGATGAGAAAATGGAATCTCAGGAAAGTTAAAGTTGCTTAATTAAAGGTAGTGAATAGTGGAGTTAGGATTAAAATTAAAATACACATTTAAACAATTTAAAAGCATCTAAATAACACAACAGTAAAAAGTGGTTTTCTTTATATGTATCATGTTTGCTAACTTGTATACTATTTTGAAATTCTTTTTAATAGTTTTAAAACCACTCATTGTTATCAGCAGCACTGCCTTCAGAGGATTACACGTAGCTTTAGATATAATACTCCTATCTTCCACTAGGAGGAGAAAAAGCCACAGGCAAAAGCCAGACAAGATGCAAGTGACAAGAAATAGAACTTCTAATTTACCTACTTAAAGTATCACTAACTACTCACTATGCTAAAGGAGGATTTCTTTTTACAAATTTTCTGGTTCATCTATAGAATAACACTGTCCGTAACTTTATAAAAATGTGATCTTAATTGTGCATTTGAAGCAGGCTTTAATGAAAACATTAATTCAAAACAGCCTCAAGTTATGTACAGAACAAATAAAATCTTGCTTACCATTTTTGCTTCTGACTGTACTGGTTGGGGAGAGGAAGGACCTGGGATTCCTGGAACACTAGGCACCATGGTGACTGGTCGAACGAGCTATGCATAAGATAAGGAAAAATAATTGCTAGAGAATATATTCAAAATGAGATTTGCACTTTACTGCTGTTATAATAATTTCAGACTTTAAGAATCAGAACATTGTAAATTTATCTCCAGCTGATTTTATCTCTATACCAAACCCTTATTTGGTCTTATATCCTTATTTATCCTTCAAAAGGTATCAATTTCTGAGACATGTGCTTTCCAGATCTTCAGTTTTCACAATTTCTTTGATAATGGTTCCTTTTAGAAATTCACAGTATTCCAAGTGACTAATGTAAAATCTCTTAAAGATCTGATATACTTCCATTTTGAATTTGAAAGTTAGAATGTCAAAACACAAGACAATTAGGCATAAAAAATAATTTCAATAATGAACTTTGCTTTTCTAAAAATATATATAATGAATTTTGTTACAGGTACTACATTATAATAACAAATAACACACTAATTATTTCTCAAATAATAATAATAATCTGTGACAGGTTTTTACCATTTTGTTTTTTTCCTTTTTTTCTTAAACCTAACACTGAGTGAATATAGTTATTGTATAAATAAAGTACATCTTTTCTTTCATTTCAAGTTGCTTTCATTACTAGGAATATGTAACAGGAAAATCTGAATCTCAAATACAAGGCAAGAATATTTCCCTCCTCAAAAAAATATCCTCAGTAAAGAGGAAGCAGATACCTTATATTTGAGTCCTTACAAAGTCTCTCAAATAATGCATTTTAAACAACAAAGTTCTTTTAAAAGAAGGCCATTATCTTGAAACTACCTCAATCAATTTTGGACAGTTGGAAAGATCACTTGGAAGAATTAGTTAATTAAGAAAATATAAATAGCAAACATTAATTTTAGTAATATTCTTGGGGATAATCTCACCAAAAGTATTGGAATGTTACTGTAAGTAAGCTTTTAAAAATAAATTTTATTTTTATTATTTTTGAGACAGGGTCTCACTTTGTTGCCCAGCGTGGAGTGCAGTGGTGTAATCTCAGCTAAATACAGTCTCAACTCCCAGCTCAAGTGATCCTCCCACTTCAGCCTTCTGAGTGCTGAGACTACAGGTGTTTCCATCACAGCTGGCTGATTTGTGTTTATTTTTTGTAGAGATGGGGTTTTGTCATGTTGCCCAGCCTGGTCTTGAACTCCCGGACTTAAGCAAGCCACCAAACTTGGTCTCCCAAAGTGATGGGATTACCAAACCTGGCCTAAAAATAATTTTTGGCTACATAGTAAATGATTACATTGTACTGATCGGTAATATGTATCTTAGAAGGCAAGGGGAAAAAAAGCATCTTTTTATTACATAATTAAGTACCTAACTCTTGTGTAAGATTTCAAGGAAGAGAATAATAGAGACATTCAAAAAGTGATAAATTATAAATGATTAAGATGAAAATAAAAATAATGTGTCCTAGAAACTATGCTAGATGTCTCAAAAAGTGGTTCTCAGGATGAAAACTTGAATGTCAGACATATTTGAAGTTTGTTTGAATAAAAATGTTTTATGGGGCCGGGCGCGGTGGCTCAAGCCTGTAATCCCAGCACTTTGGGAGGCCGAGGCGGGTGGATCACGAGGTCAAGAGATCGAGACCATCCTGGTCAACATGGTGAAACCCCGTCTCTACTAAAAATACAAAAAATTAGCTGGCCATGGTGGCACGTGCCTGTAATCCCAGCTACTCGGGAGGCTGAGGCAGGAGAATTGCCTGAACCCAGGAGGCGGAGGTTGCGGTGAGCCGAGATCGCACCATTGCACTCCAGCCTGGGTAACAAGAGCGAGACTCCATCTCAAAAAAAAAAAAAAAAAAAAAAAAAAAAAAAAAAAAAAAAA